>NC_064644.1:4879885-5182915 GCF_023864345.2 Schistocerca serialis cubense
CATCGCTATGAAATACGAGTACTATGTGTTCTAAGACATTTCCTTCTAAATCGAGCAACGTTTCTATGGAAACGACAGGATTTTCTTTTGGAATACGACAATCACATTTCCGATCCACTAATCCTTCTTTACTGCATCCCTCACTCCCAAACATTGACGAAATCACACGGAAATTCAGTCGCTATAAAGTACGAGTACTATGTGTTCTAAGACATTTCCTTCTAAATCGAGTAACGTTTCTATGGAAACGACAGGATTTCCTTTTGTGTTACGACAATCTCATTTCCGATCCACTAATCCTTCTTTACTGCATCCCTCACTCCCACACATTGACGAATTCACACGGAAATTCCGTCGCTATGAAATACGAGTACTATGTGTTCTAAGACATTTTCTTCTAAATCGAGTAAAGTTCCTATGGAAACGACAGGATTTTCTTTTGGGATACGACAATCTCATTTCCGTTCCACTAATCCTCCTTTACTGCATCCCTCACTCCCACACATTGTCGAATTCACACGGAAATTCCGTCGCTATGAAATACGAGTGCTATGTGTTCTAAGAATTTTCTTCTAAATCGAGTAACGTTTCTACGGAAACGACAGGATTTTCTTTTGGGATACGACATTCACATTTCCGATCCACTAATCGTTCTTTACTGCATCCTTCACTCCCAAACATTGACGAATTCACACGGAAATTGCGTCGCTATGAAATACGAGTACTATGTGTTCTAAGACATTTCCTTCTAAATCGAGTAACGTTTCTATGGAAACGACAGGATTTTCTTTTGGGATACGACAATCACATTTCCGATCCACTAATCGGTCTTTACTGCATCCCTCACTCCCAAACATTGACGAATTCACACGGAAATTGGGTCGCTATGAAATACGAGTACTATGTGTTCTAAGACATTTCCTTCTAAATCGAGTAACGTTTCTATGAAAACGACAGGATTTTCTTATGGGATACGACAGTCACATTTCCGATCCACTAATCCTTCTTTACTGCATCCCTCACTCCCAAACATTGACGAATTCACACGGAAATTGCGTCGCTATGAAATACGAGTACTATGTGTTCTAAGACATTTCCTTCTAAATCGAGTAACGTTTCTATGGAAACGACAGGATTTTCTTTTGGGATACGACAATCACATTTCCAGTCCACAAATCGTTCTTTACTGCATCACTCACTCCCAAACATTGACGAATTCACACGGAAATTGCGTCGCTATGAAATACGAGTACTATGTGTTCTAAGACATTTCCTTCTAAATCGAGTAACGTTTCTATGAAAACGACAGGATTTTCTTTTGGGATACGACAATCTCGTTTCCGATCCACTAATCGTTCTTTACTGCATCCCTCACTCCCAAACATTGACGAATTCAACCGGAAATTGCGTCGCTATCAAATACGAGTACTATGTGTTCTAAGACATTTCCTTCTAAATCGAGTAACGTTTCTATGGAAACGACAGGATTTTCTTTTGGGATACGACAATCTCGTTTCCGATCCACTAATCGTTCTTTACTGCATCCCTCACTCCCAAACATTGACGAATTCACACGGAAATTGAGTCGCTGTGAAATACGAGTACTATGTGTTCTAAGACATTTCTTTCTAAATCGAGTAACGTTTCTATGGAAACGACAGGATTTTCTTTTGGGATACGACAATCTCATTTCCGATCCACTAATCCTTCTTTACTGCATCCCTCACTCCCACACATTGAAGAATTCACACGGAAATTGCGTCGCTATGAAATACGAGTACTATAGGTTCTATGACTTCTCCTTCTAAATCGTGTAACGTTTCTATGGAAACGACAGGATTTTCTTTTGGAATACGACAATCACATTTCCGATCCACTAATCGTTCTTTACTGCATCCCTCACTCCCAAACATTGACGAAATCACACGGAAATTCAGTCGCTATAAAGTACGAGTACTATGTGTTCTAAGACATTTCCTTCTAAATCGAGTAACGTTTCTATGGAAACGACAGGATTTTCTTTTGTGTTACGACAATCTCATTTCCGATCCACTAATCCTTCTTTACTGCATCCCTCACTCCCAAACATTGACGAATTCACACGGGAATTCCGTCGCTATGAAATACGAGTACTATGTGTTCTAAGACATTTTCTTCTAAATCGAGTAAAGTTCCTATGGAAACGACAGGATTTTCTTTTGGGATACGACAATCTCATTTCCGATCCACTAATCCTCCTTTACTGCATCCCTCACTCCCACACATTGTCGAATTCACACGGAAATTCCGTCGCTATGAAATACGAGTACTATGTGTTCTAAGAATTTTCTTCTAAATCGAGTAACGTTTCTACGGAAACGACAGGATTTTCTTTTGGGATACGACATTCACATTTCCGATCCACTAATCGTTCTTTACTGCATCCTTCACTCCCAAACATTGACGAATTCACACGGAAATTGCGTCGCTATGAAATACGAGTACTATGTGTTCTAAGACATTTTCTTCTAAATCGAGTAAAGTTCCTATGGGAACGACAGGATTTTCTTTTGGGATACGACAATCTCATTTCCGATCCACTAATCCTCCTTTACTGCATCCCTCACTCCCACACATTGTCGAATTCACACGGAAATTCCGTCGCTATGAAATACGAGTACTATGTGTTCTAAGACATTTCCTTCTAAATCGAGTAACGTTTCTATGGAAACGACAGGATTTTCTTTTGGGATACGACAATCACATTTCCGATCCACTAATCGTTCTTTACTGCATCCCTCACTCCCAAACATTGACGAATTCACACGGAAATTGCGTCGCTATGAAATACGAGTACTATGTGTTCTAAGACATTTCCTTCTAAATCGAGTAACGTTTCAATGAAAACGACAGGATTTTCTTATGGGATACGACAGTCACATTTCCGATCCACTAATCCTTCTTTACTGCATCCCTCACTCCCAAACATTGACGAATTCACACGGAAATTGCGTCGCTATGAAATACGAGTACTATGTGTTCTAAGACATTTCCTTCTAAATCGAGTAACGTTTCTATGGAAACGACAGGATTTTCTTTTGGGATACGACAATCACATTTCCAATCCACTAATCGTTCTTTACAGCATCCCTCACTCCCAAACATTGACGAATTCACACGGAAATTGCGTCGCTATGAAATTCGAGTACTATGTGTTCTAAGACATTTCCTTCTAAATCGAGTAACGTTTCTATGAAAACGACAGGATTTTCTTTTGGGATACGACAATCTCGTTTCCGATCCACTAATCGTTCTTTACTGCATCCCTCACTCCCAACCATTGACGAATTCACACGGAAATTGCGTCGCTATCAAATACGAGTACTATGTGTTCTAAGACATTTCCTTCTAAATCGAGTAACGTTTCTATGGAAACGACAGGATTTTTTTTTTTGATACGACAATCACATTTCCGATCCACTAATCGTTCTTTACTGCATCCCTTACTCCCAAACATTGACGAATTCACACGGAAATTGCGTCGCTATGAAATACGAGTACTATGTGTTCTAAGACATTTCCTTCTAAATCGAGTAACGTTTCTATGGAAACGACAGGATTTTCTTTTGGGATACGACAATCACATTTCCAATCCACTAATCGTTCTTTACTGCATCCCTCACTCCCAAACTTTGACGAATTCACACGGAAATTGCGTCGCTATGAAATACGAGTACTATGTGTTCTAAGACATTTCCTTCTAAATCGAGTAACGTTTCTATGGAAACGACAGGATTTTCTTTTGGGATACGACAATCACATTTCCGATTTACTAATCGTTCTTTACTGCATCCCTCACTCCCAAACATTGACGAATTCACACGGAAATTCCGTCGCTATGAAATACGAGTACTATGTGTTCTAAGACATTTCCTTCTAAATCGAGTAACGTTTCTATGGAAACGACAGGATTTTCTCTTGGGATACGACAATCACATTTCCGATCCACTAATCCTTCCTTACTGCATCCCTTACTCCCAAACATTGACGAATTCACACGGAAATTCCGTCGCTATGAAATACGAGTACTATGTGTTCTAAGACATTTCCTTCTAAATCGAGTAATGTTTCTATGGAAACGACAGGATTTTCTTTTGGCATACGACAATCACATTTCCGATCCACTAATCGTTCTTTACTGCATCCCTCACTCCCAAACATTGACGAATTCACACGGAAATTGCGTCGCTATGAAATACGAGTACTATGTGTTCTAAGACATTTCCTTCTAAATCGAGTAACGTTTCTATGGAAACGACAGGATTTTCTTTTGGGTTACGACAATCACATTTCCGATTTACTAATCGTTCTTTACTGCATCCCTCACTCCCAAACATTGACGAATTCACACGGAAATTGCGTCGCTATCAAATACGAGTACTATGTGTTCTAAGACATTTCCTTCTAAATCGAGTAACGTTTCTATGGAAACGACAGGATTTTCTTTTGGGATACGACAATCTCGTTTCCGATCCACTAATCGTTCTTTACTGCATCCCTCACTCCCAAACATTGACGAATTCACACGGAAATTGAGTCGCTGTGAAATACGAGTACTATGTGTTCTAAGACATTTCTTTCTAAATCGAGTAACGTTTCTATGGAAACGACAGGATTTTCTTTTGGGATACGACAATCTCATTTCCGATCCACTAATCCTTCTTTACTGCATCCCTCACTCCCACACATTGACGAATTCACACGGAAATTGCGTCGCTATGAAATACGAGTACTATGGGTTCTATGACTTCTCCTTCTAAATCGTGTAACGTTTCTATGGAAACGACAGGATTTTCTTTTGGGATACGACAATCTCGTTTCCGATCCACTAATCGTTCTTTACTGCATCCCTCACTCCCAAACATTGACGAATTCACACGGAAATTGAGTCGCTGTGAAATACGAGTACTATGTGTTCTAAGACATTTCTTTCTAAATCGAGTAACGTTTCTATGGAAACGACAGGATTTTCTTTTGTGTTACGACAATCTCATTTCCGATCCACTAATCCTTCTTTACTGCATCCCTCACTCCCAAACATTGACGAATTCACACGGAAATTCCGTCGCTATGAAATACGAGTACTATGTGTTCTAAGACATTTTCTTCTAAATCGAGTAAAGTTCCTATGGAAACGACAGGATTTTCTTTTGGGATACGACAATCTCATTTCCGATCCACTAATCCTCCTTTACTGCATCCCTCACTCCCACACATTGTCGAATTCTTACGGAAATTCCGTCGCTATGAAATACGAGTACTATGTGTTCTAAGAATTTTCTTCTATATCGAGTAACGTTTCTACGGAAACGACAGGATTTTCTTTTGGGATACGACATTCACATTTCCGATCCACTAATCGTTCTTTACTGCATCCTTCACTCCCAAACATTGACGAATTCACGCGGAAATTGCGTCGCTATGAAATACGAGTACTATGTGTTCTAAGACATTTTCTTCTAAATCGAGTAAAGTTCCTATGGAAACGACAGGATTTTCTTTTGGGATACGACAATCTAATTTCCGATCCACTAATCCTCCTTTACTGCATCCCTCACTCCCACACATTGTCGAATTCACACGGAAATTCCGTCGCTATGAAATACGAGTACTATGTGTTCTAAGACATTTCCTTCTAAATCGAGTAACGTTTCTATGGAAACGACAGGATTTTCTTTTGGGATACGACAATCACATTTCCGATCCACTAATCGTTCTTTACTGCATCCCTCACTCCCAAACATTGACGAATTCACACGGAAATTGCGTCGCTATGAAATACGAGTACTATCTGTTCTAAGACATTTCCTTCTAAATCGAGTAATGTTTCTATGAAAACGACAGGATTTTCTTATGGGATACGACAGTCACATTTCCGATCCACTAATCCTTCTTTACTGCATCCCTCACTCCCAAACATTGACGAATTCACACGGAAATTGCGTCGCTATGAAATACGAGTACTATGTGTTCTAAGACATTTCCTTCTAAATCGAGTAACGTTTCTATGGAAACGACAGGATTTTCTTTTGGGATACGACAATCACATTTCCAATCCACTAATCGTTCTTTACTGCATCCCTCACTCCCAAACATTGACGAATTCACACGGAAATTGCGTCGCTATGAAATACGAGTACTATGTGTTCTAAGACATTTCCTTCTAAATCGAGTAACGTTTCTATGAAAACGACAGGATTTTCTTTTGGGATACAACAATCTCGTTTCCGATCCACTAATCGTTCTTTACTGCATCCCTCACTCCCAAACATTGACGAATTCACACGGAAATTGCGTCGCTATCAAATACGAGTACTATGTGTTCTAAGACATTTCCTTCTAAATCGAGTAACGTTTCTATGGAAACGACAGGATTTTTTTTTTTTTGATACGACAATCACATTTCCGATCCACTAATCGTTCATTACTGCATCCCTTACTCCCAAACATTGACGAATTCACACGGAAATTGCGTCGCTATGAAATACGAGTACTATGTGTTCTAAGACATTTCCTTCTAAATCGAGTAACGTTTCTATGGAAACGACAGGATTTTCTTTTGGGATACGACAATCACATTTCCAATCCACTAATCGTTCTTTACTGCATCCCTCACTCCCAAACTTTAACGAATTCACACGGAAATTGCGTCGCTATGAAATACGAGTACTATGTGTTCTAAGACATTTCCTTCTAAATCGAGTAACGTTTCTATGGAAACGACAGGATTTTCTTTTGGGATACGACAATCACATTTCCGATTTACTAATCGTTCTTTACTGCATCCCTCACTCCCAAACATTGACGAGTTCACACGGAAATTCCGTCGCTATGAAATACGAGTACTATGTGTTCTAAGACATTTCCTTCTAAATCGAGTAACGTTTCTATGGAAACGACAGGATTTTCTCTTGGGATACGACAATCACATTTCCGATCCACTAATCCTTCCTTACTGCATCCCTTACTCCCAAACATTGACGAATTCACACGGAAATTCCGTCGCTATGAAATACGAGTACTATGTGTTCTAAGACATTTCCTTCTAAATCGAGTAATGTTTCTATGGAAACGACAGGATTTTCTTTTGGCATACGACAATCACATTTCCGATCCACTAATCGTTCTTTACTGCATCCCTCACTCCCAAACATTGACGAATTCACACGGAAATTGCGTCGCTATGAAATACGAGTACTATGTGTTCTAAGACATTTCCTTCTAAATCGAGTAACGTTTCTATGGAAACGACAGGATTTTCTTTTGGGATACGACAATCACATTTCCGATCCACTAATCGTTCTTTACTGCATCCCTCACTCCCAAACATTGACGAATTTACACGGAAATTGCGTCGCTATGAAATACGAGTACTATGTGTTCTAAGACATTTCCTTCTAAATCGAGTAACGTTTCTATGGAAACGACAGGATTTTCTTTTGGGATACGACAATCTCATTTCCGATCCACTAATCCTTCTTTACTGCATCCCTCACTCCCAAACATTGACGAATTCACACGGAAGTTGCGTCGCTATGAAATGCGAGCACTATGTGTTCTAAGACATTTCCTTCTAAATCGAGTAACGTTTCTATGGAAACGACAGGATTTTCTTTTGGGATACGACAATCACATTTCCGATCCACTAATCCTTCTTTACTGCATCCCTCACTCCCACGCATTGACGAATTCACACGGAAATTGCGTCGCTATGAAATACGAGTACTATGTGTTCTAAGACATTTCCTTCTAAATCGAGCAACGTTTCTATGGAAACGACAGGATTTTCTTTTGGGATACGACAATCACATTTCCGATCCACTAATCCTTCTTTACTGCATCTCTCACTCCCAAACACTGACGAATTTACACGGAAATTCCGACGCTATGAAATACGAGTGCTATGTGTTCTAAGACATTTCCTTCTAAATCGAGTAATGTTTCTATGGAAACGACAGGATTTTCTTTTGGGATACGACAATCTCATTTCTGATCCACTAATCCTTCTTTACTGCATCCCTCACTCCCACACATTGACGAATTCACACGGAAATTGCGTCGCTATGAAATACGAGTACTATGTGTTCTAAGACATTTCCTTCGAAATCGAGTAACGTTTCTATGGAAACGACAGGATTTTCTTTTGGGATACGACAATCTCATTTCCGATCCACTAATCCTTCTTTACTGCATCCCTCACTCCCACACATTGACGAATTCACACGGAAATTGCGTCGCTATGAAATACGAGTACTATGGGTTCTATGACTTCTCCTTCTAAATCGTGTAACGTTTCTATGGAAACGACAGGATTTTCTTTTGGAATACGACAATCACATTTCCGATCCTCTAATCCTTCTTTACTGCATCCCTCACTCCAAAACATTGACGAATTCACACGGAAATTGCGTCGCTATGAAATACGAGTACTATGTGTTCTAAGACATTTCCTTCTAAATCGAGTAACGTTTCTATGGAAACGACAGGATTTTCTTTTGTGTTACGACAATCTCATTTCCGATCCACTAATCCTTCTTTACTGCATCCTTCACTCCCAAACATTGACGAATTCACACGGAAATTCCGTCGCTATGAAATACGAGTACTATGTGTTCTAAAAATTTTCTTCTAAATCGAGTAACGTTTCTACGGAAACGACAGGATTTTCTTTTGGGATACGACATTCACATTTCCGATCCACTAATCGTTCTTTACTGCATCCTTCACTCCCAAACATTGACGAATTCACACGGAAATTGCGTCGCTATGAAACACGAGTACTATGTGTTCTAAGACATTTCCTTCTAAATCGAGTAACGTTTCTATGGAAACGACAGGATTTTCTTTTGGGATACGACAATCACATTTCCGATCCACTAATCCTTCTTTACTGCATCCCTCACTCCAAAACATTGACGAATTCACACGGAAATTCAGTCGCTATGAAATACGAGTACTATGTGTTCTAAAAATTTTCTTCTAAATCGAGTAACGTTTCTACGGAAACGACAGGATTTTCTTTTGGGATACGACATTCACATTTCCGATCCACTAATCGTTCTTTACTGCATCCTTCACTCCCAAACATTGACGAATTCACACGGAAATTGCGTCGCTATGAAATACGAGTACTATGTGTTCTAAGACATTTCCTTCTAAATCGAGTAACGTTTCTATGGAAACGACAGGATTTTCTTTTGGGATACGACAATCACATTTCCGATCCTCTAATCCTTCTTTACTGCATCCCTCACTCCAAAACATTGACGAATTCACACGGAAATTCAGTCGCTATGAAGTACGAGTACTATGTGTTCTAAGACATTTCCTTCTAAATCGAGTAACGTTTCTATGGAAACGACAGGATTTTCTTTTGTGTTACGACAATCTCATTTCCGATCCACTAATCCTTCTTTACTGCATCCTTCACTCCCAAACATTGACGAATTCACACGGAAATTCCGTCGCTATGAAATACGAGTACTATGTGTTCTAAAAATTTTCTTCTAAATCGAGTAACGTTTCTACGGAAACGACAGGATTTTCTTTTGGGATACGACAATCACATTTCCGATCCACTAATCCTTCTTTACTGCATCCCTCACTCCAAAACATTGACGAATTCACACGGAAATTCAGTCGCTATGAAATACGAGTACTATGTGTTCTAAGACATTTCCTTCTAAATCGAGTAACGTTTCTACGGAAACGACAGGATTTTCTTTTGGGATACGACATTCACATTTCCGATCCACTAATCGTTCTTTACTGCATCCTTCACTCCCAAACATTGACGAATTCACACGGAAATTGCGTCGCTATGAAATACGAGTACTATGTGTTCTAAGACATTTCCTTCTAAATCGAGTAACGTTTCTATGGAAACGACAGGATTTTCTTTTGTGTTACGACAATCTCATTTCCGATCCACTAATCCTTCTTTACTGCATCCTTCACTCCCAAACATTGACGAATTCACACGGAAATTCCGTCGCTATGAAATACGAGTACTATGTGTTCTAAAAATTTTCTTCTAAATCGAGTAACGTTTCTACGGAAACGACAGGATTTTCTTTTGGGATACGACAATCACATTTCCGATCCTCTAATCCTTCTTTACTGCATCCCTCACTCCAAAACATTGACGAATTCACACGGAAATTGCGTCGCTATGAAATACGAGTACTATGTGTTCTAAGACATTTCCTTCTAAATCGAGTAACGTTTCTATGGAAACGACAGGATTTTCTTTTGTGTTACGACAATCTCATTTCCGATCCACTAATCCTTCTTTACTGCATCCTTCACTCCCAAACATTGACGAATTCACACGGAAATTGCGTCGCTATGAAATACGAGTACTATGTGTTCTAAAAATTTTCTTCTAAATCGAGTAACGTTTCTACGGAAACGACAGGATTTTCTTTTGGGATACGACATTCACATTTCCGATCCACTAATCGTTCTTTACTGCATCCTTCACTCCCAAACATTGACGAATTCACACGGAAATTGCGTCGCTATGAAATACGAGTACTATGTGTTCTAAGACATTTCCTTCTAAATCGAGTAACGTTTCTATGGAAACGACAGGATTTTCTTTTGGGATACGACAATCACATTTCCGATCCTCTAATCCTTCTTTACTGCATCCCTCACTCCAAAACATTGACGAATTCACACGGAAATTGCGTCGCTATGAAATACGAGTACTATGTGTTCTAAGACATTTCCTTGTAAATCGAGTAACGTTTCTATGGAAACGACAGGATTTTCTTTTGGGATACGACAATCACATTTCCGATCCTCTAATCCTTCTTTACTGCATCCCTCACTCCAAAACATTGACGAATTCACACGGAAATTGCGTCGCTATGAAATACGAGTACTATGTGTTCTAAGACATTTCCTTCTAAATCGAGTAACGTTTCTATGGAAACGACAGGATTTTCTTTTGTGTTACGACAATCTCATTTCCGATCCACTAATCCTTCTTTACTGCATCCTTCACTCCCAAACATTGACGAATTCACACGGAAATTCCGTCGCTATGAAATACGAGTACTATGTGTTCTAAAAATTTTCTTCTAAATCGAGTAACGTTTCTACGGAAACGACAGGATTTTCTTTTGGGATACGACATTCACATTTCCGATCCACTAATCGTTCTTTACTGCATCCTTCACTCCCAAACATTGACGAATTCACACGGAAATTGCGTCGCTATGAAATACGAGTACTATGTGTTCTAAGACATTTCCTTCTAAATCGAGTAACGTTTCTATGGAAACGACAGGATTTTCTTTTGGGATACGACAATCACATTTCCGATCCTCTAATCCTTCTTTACTGCATCCCTCACTCCAAAACATTGACGAATTCACACGGAAATTGCGTCGCTATGAAATACGAGTACTATGTGTTCTAAGACATTTCCTTCTAAATCGAGTAACGTTTCTATGGAAACGACAGGATTTTCTTTTGTGTTACGACAATCTCATTTCCGATCCACTAATCCTTCTTTACTGCATCCTTCACTCCCAAACATTGACGAATTCACACGGAAATTCCGTCGCTATGAAATACGAGTACTATGTGTTCTAAAAATTTTCTTCTAAATCGAGTAACGTTTCTACAGAAACGACAGGATTTTCTTTTGGGATACGACATTCACATTTCCGATCCACTAATCGTTCTTTACTGCATCCTTCACTCCCAAACATTGACGAATTCACACGGAAATTGCGTCGCTATGAAATACGAGTACTATGTGTTCTAAGACATTTCCTTCTAAATCGAGTAACGTTTCTATGGAAACGACAGGATTTTCTTTTGTGTTACGACAATCTCATTTCCGTTCCACTAATCCTTCTTTACTGCATCCTTCACTCCCAAACATTGACGAATTCACACGGAAATTCCGTCGCTATGAAATACGAGTACTATGTGTTCTAAAAATTTTCTTCTAAATCGAGTAACGTTTCTACGGAAACGACAGGATTTTCTTTTGGGATACGACATTCACATTTCCGATCCACTAATCGTTCTTTACTGCATCCTTCACTCCCAAACATTGACGAATTCACACGGAAATTGCGTCGCTATGAAATACGAGTACTATGTGTTCTAAGACATTTCCTTCTAAATCGAGTAACGTTTCTATGGAAACGACAGGATTTTCTTTTGTGTTACGACAATCTCAATTCCGTTCCACTAATCCTTCTTTACTGCATCCTTCACTCCCAAACATTGACGAATTCACACGGAAATTCCGTCGCTATGAAATACGAGTACTATGTGTTCTAAAAATTTTCTTCTAAATCGAGTAACGTTTCTACGGAAACGACAGGATTTTCTTTTGGGATACGACATTCACATTTCCGATCCACTAATCGTTCTTTACTGCATCCTTCACTCCCAAACATTGACGAATTCACACGGAAATTGCGTCGCTATGAAATACGAGTACTATGTGTTCTAAGACATTTCCTTCTAAATCGAGTAACGTTTCTATGGAAACGACAGGATTTTCTTTTGGGATACGACAATCACATTTCCGATCCTCTAATCCTTCTTTACTGCATCCCTCACTCCAAAACATTGACGAATTCACACGGAAATTGCGTCGCTATGAAATACTAGTACTATGTGTTCTAAGACATTTCCTTCTAAATCGAGTAACGTTTCTATGGAAACGACAGGATTTTCTTTTGTGTTACGACAATCTCATTTCCGATCCACTAATCCTTCTTTACTGCATCCTTCACTCCCAAACATTGACGAATTCACACGGAAATTCCGTCGCTATGAAATACGAGTACTAAGTGTTCTAAAAATTTTCTTCTAAATCGAGTAACGTTTCTACGGAAACGACAGGATTTTCTTTTGGGATACGACATTCACATTTCCGATCCACTAATCGTTCTTTACTGCATCCTTCACTCCCAAACATTGACGAATTCACACGGAAATTGCGTCGCTATGAAATACGAGTACTATGTGTTCTAAGACATTTCCTTCTAAATCGAGTAACGTTTCTATGGAAACGACAGGATTTTCTTTTGGGATACGACAATCACATTTCCGATCCTCTAATCCTTCTTTACTGCATCCCTCACTCCAAAACATTGACGAATTCACACGGAAATTCAGTCGCTATGAAGTACGAGTACTATGTGTTCTAAGACATTTCCTTCTAAATCGAGTAACGTTTCTATGGAAACGACAGGATTTTCTTTTGTGTTACGACAATCTCATTTTCGATCCACTAATCCTTCTTTACTGCATCCTTCACTCCCAAACATTGACGAATTCACACGGAAATTCCGTCGCTATGAAATACGAGTACTATGTGTTCTAAAAATTTTCTTCTAAATCGAGTAACGTTTCTACGGAAACGACAGGATTTTCTTTTGGGATACGACATTCACATTTCCGATCCACTAATCGTTCTTTACTGCATCCTTCACTCCCAAACATTGACGAATTCACACGGAAATTGCGTCGCTATGAAATACGAGTACTATGTGTTCTAAGACATTTCCTTCTAAATCGAGTAACGTTTCTATGGAAACGACAGGATTTTCTTTTGGGATACGACAATCACATTTCCGATCCTCTAATCCTTCTTTACTGCATCCCTCACTCCAAAACATTGACGAATTCACACGGAAATTCAGTCGCTATGAAGTACGAGTACTATGTGTTCTAAGACATTTCCTTCTAAATCGAGTAACGTTTCTATGGAAACGACAGGATTTTCTTTTGGGATACGACAATCACATTTCCGATCCTCTAATCCTTCTTTACTGCATCCCTCACTCCAAAACATTGACGAATTCACACGGAAATTCAGTCGCTATGAAGTACGAGTACTATGTGTTCTAAGACATTTCCTTCTAAATCGAGTAACGTTTCTATGGAAACGACAGGATTTTCTTTTGGGATACGACAATCACATTTCCGATCCTCTAATCCTTCTTTACTGCATCCCTCACTCCAAAACATTGACGAATTCACACGGAAATTCAGTCGCTATGAAGTACGAGTACTATGTGTTCTAAGACATTTCCTTCTAAATCGAGTAACGTTTCTATGGAAACGACAGGATTTTCTTTTGTGTTACGACAATCACATTTCCGATCCACTAATCCTTCTTTACTGCATCCTTCACTCCCAAACATTGACGAATTCACACGGAAATTCCGTCGCTATGAAATACGAGTACTATGTGTTCTAAAAATTTTCTTCTAAATCGAGTAACGTTTCTACGGAAACGACAGGATTTTCTTTTGGGATACGACATTCACATTTCCGATCCACTAACCGTTCTTTACTGCATCCTTCACTCCCAAACATTGACGAATTCACACGGAAATTGCGTCGCTATGAAATACGAGTACTATGTGTTCTAAGACATTTCCTTCTAAATCGAGTAACGTTTCTATGGAAACGACAGGATTTTCTTTTGGGATACGACAATCACATTTCCGATCCTCTAATCCTTCTTTACTGCATCCCTCACTCCAAAACATTGACGAATTCACACGGAAATTCAGTCGCTATGAAGTACGAGTACTATGTGTTCTAAGACATTTCCTTCTCAATCGAGTAACGTTTCTATGGATACGACAGGATTTTCTTTTGTGTTACGACAATCTCATTTCCGATCCACTAATCCTTCTTTACTGCATCCTTCACTCCCGAAGATTGACGAATTCACACGGAAATTCCGTCGCTATGAAATACGAGTACTATGTGTTCTAAAAATTTTCTTCTAAATCGAGTAACGTTTCTACGGAAACGACAGGATTTTCTTTTGTGTTACGACATTCACATTTCCGATCCACTAATCGTTCTTTACTGCATCCTTCACTCCCAAACATTGACGAATTCACACGGAAATTGCGTCGCTATGAAATACGAGTACTATGTGTTCTAAGACATTTCCTTCTAAATCGAGTAACGTTTCTATGGAAACGACAGGATTTTCTTTTGGGATACGACAATCACATTTCCGATCCTCTAATCCTTCTTTACTGCATCCCTCACTCCAAAACATTGACGAATTCACACGGAAATTCAGTCGCTATGAAATACGAGTACTATGTGTTCTAAGACATTTCCTTCTAAATCGAGTAACGTTTCTATGGAAACGACAGGATTTTCTTTTGGGATACGACAATCACATTTCCGATCCTCTAATCCTTCTTTACTGCATCCCTCACTCCAAAACATCGACGAATTCACACGGAAATTCAGTCGCTATGAAATACGAGTACTATGTGTTCTAAAAATTTTCTTCTAAATCGAGTAACGTTTCTACGGAAACGACAGGATTTTCTTTTGTGTTACGACATTCACATTTCCGATCCACTAATCGTTCTTTACTGCATCCTTCACTCCCAAACATTGACGAATTCACACGGAAATTGCGTCGCTATGAAATACGAGTACTATGTGTTCTAAGACATTTCCTTCTAAATCGAGTAACGTTTCTATGGAAACGACAGGATTTTCTTTTGGGATACGACAATCACATTTCCGATCCTCTAATCCTTCTTTACTGCATCCCTCACTCCAAAACATTGACGAATTCACACGGAAATTCAGTCGCTATGAAATACGAGTACTATGTGTTCTAAGACATTTCCTTCTCAATCGAGTAACGTTTCTATGGAAACGACAGGATTTTCTTTTGGGATACGACAATCACATTTCCGATCCTCTAATCCTTCTTTACTGCATCCCTCACTCCAAAACATTGACGAATTCACACGGAAATTCAGTCGCTATGAAATACGAGTACTATGTGTTCTAAGACATTTCCTTCTAAATCGAGTAACGTTTCTATGGAAACGACAGGATTTTCTTTTGGGATACGACAATCACATTTCCGATCCTCTAATCCTTCTTTACTGCATCCCTCACTCCAAAACATCGACGAATTCACACGGAAATTCAGTCGCTATGAAATACGAGTACTATGTGTTCTAAAAATTTTCTTCTAAATCGAGTAACGTTTCTACGGAAACGACAGGATTTTCTTTTGTGTTACGACATTCACATTTCCGATCCACTAATCGTTCTTTACTGCATCCTTCACTCCCAAACATTGACGAATTCACACGGAAATTGCGTCGCTATGAAATACGAGTACTATGTGTTCTAAGACATTTCCTTCTAAATCGAGTAACGTTTCTATGGAAACGACAGGATTTTCTTTTGGGATACGACAATCACATTTCCGATCCTCTAATCCTTCTTTACTGCATCCCTCACTCCAAAACATTGACGAATTCACACGGAAATTCAGTCGCTATGAAATACGAGTACTATGTGTTCTAAGACATTTCCTTCTAAATCGAGTAACGTTTCTATGGAAACGACAGGATTTTCTTTTGGGATACGACAATCACATTTCCGATCCTCTAATCCTTCTTTACTGCATCCCTCACTCCAAAACATCGACGAATTCACACGGAAATTCAGTCGCTATGAAATACGAGTACTATGTGTTCTAAAAATTTTCTTCTAAATCGAGTAACGTTTCTACGGAAACGACAGGATTTTCTTTTGTGTTACGACATTCACATTTCCGATCCACTAATCGTTCTTTACTGCATCCTTCACTCCCAAACATTGACGAATTCACACGGAAATTGCGTCGCTATGAAATACGAGTACTATGTGTTCTAAGACATTTCCTTCTAAATCGAGTAACGTTTCTATGGAAACGACAGGATTTTCTTTTGGGATACGACAATCACATTTCCGATCCTCTAATCCTTCTTTACTGCATCCCTCACTCCAAAACATCGACGAATTCACACGGAAATTCCGTCGCTATGAAATACGAGTACTATGTGTTCTAAAAATTTTCTTCTAAATCGAGTAACGTTTCTACGGAAACGACAGGATTTTCTTTTGTGTTACGACATTCACATTTCCGATCCACTAATCGTTCTTTACTGCATCCTTCACTCCCAAACATTGACGAATTCACACGGAAATTGCGTCGCTATGAAATACGAGTACTATGTGTTCTAAGACATTTCCTTCTAAATCGAGTAACGTTTCTATGGAAACGACAGGATTTTCTTTTGGGATACGACAATCACATTTCCGATCCTCTAATCCTTCTTTACTGCATCCCTCACTCCAAAACATTGACGAATTCACACGGAAATTCAGTCGCTATGAAGTACGAGTACTATGTGTTCTAAGACATTTCCTTCTCAATCGAGTAACGTTTCTATGGAAACGACAGGATTTTCTTTTGGGATACGACAATCACATTTCCGATCCTCTAATCCTTCTTTACTGCATCCCTCACTCCAAAACATTGACGAATTCACACGGAAATTCAGTCGCTATGAAGTACGAGTACTATGTGTTCTAAGACATTTCCTTCTCAATCGAGTAACGTTTCTATGGATACGACAGGATTTTCTTTTGTGTTACGACAATCTCATTTCCGATCCACTAATCTTTCTTTACTGCATCCTTCACTCCCAAAGATTGACGAATTCACACGGAAATTCCGTCGCTATGAAATACGAGTACTATGTGTTCTAAAAATTTTCTTCTAAATCGAGTAACGTTTCTACGGAAACGACAGGATTTTCTTTTGTGTTACGACATTCACATTTCCGATCCACTAATCGTTCTTTACTGCATCCTTCACTCCCAAACATTGACGAATTCACACGGAAATTGCGTCGCTATGAAATACGAGTACTATGTGTTCTAAGACATTTCCTTCTAAATCGAGTAACGTTTCTATGGAAACGACAGGATTTTCTTTTGGGATACGACAATCACATTTCCGATCCTCTAATCCTTCTTTACTGCATCCCTCACTCCAAAACATTGACGAATTCACACGGAAATTCAGTCGCTATGAAATACGAGTACTATGTGTTCTAAGTCATTTCCTTCTAAATCGAGTAACGTTTCTATGGAAACGACAGGATTTTCTTTTGGGATACGACAATCACATTTCCGATCCTCTAATCCTTCTTTACTGCATCCCTCACTCCAAAACATCGACGAATTCACACGGAAATTCAGTCGCTATGAAATACGAGTACTATGTGTTCTAAAAATTTTCTTCTAAATCGAGTAACGTTTCTACGGAAACGACAGGATTTTCTTTTGTGTTACGACATTCACATTTCCGATCCACTAACCGTTCTTTACTGCATCCTTCACTCCCAAACATTGACGAATTCACACGGAAATTGCGTCGCTATGAAATACGAGTACTATGTGTTCAAAGACATATCCTTCTAAATCGAGTAACGTTTCTATGGAAACGACAGGATTTTCTTTTGGGATACGACAATCACATTTCCGATCCTCTAATCCTTCTTTACTGCATCCCTCACTCCAAAACATTGACGAATTCACACGGAAATTCAGTCGCTATGAAATACGAGTACTATGTGTTCTAAAAATTTTCTTCTAAATCGAGTAACGTTTCTATGGAAACGACAGGATTTTCTTTTGTGTTACGACAATCTTATTTCCGATCCACTAATCCTTCTTTACTGCATCCTTCACTCCCAAACATTGACGAATTCACACGGAAATTCCGTCGCTATGAAATACGAGTACTATGTGTTCTAAAAATTTTCTTCTGAATCGAGTAACGTTTCTACGGAAACGACAGGATTTTCTTTTGTGTTACGACATTCACATTTCCGATCCACTAATCGTTCTTTACTGCATCCTTCACTCCCAAACATTGACGAATTCACACGGAAATTGCGTCGCTATGAAATACGAGTACTATGTGTTCTAAAAATTTTCTTCTAAATCGAGTAACGTTTCTATGGAAACGACAGGATTTTCTTTTGGGATACGACAATCACATTTCCGATCCTCTAATCCTTCTTTACTGCATCCCTCACTCCAAAACATTGACGAATTCACACGGAAATTCCGTCGCTATGAAATACGAGTACTATGTGTTCTAAAAATTTTCTTCTAAATCGAGTAACGTTTCTACGGAAACGACAGGATTTTCTTTTGTGTTACGACATTCACATTTCCGATCCACTAACCGTTTTTTACTGCATCCTTCACTCCCAAACATTGACGAATTCACACGGAAATTGCGTCGCTATGAAATACGAGTACTATGTGTTCTAAGACATTTCCTTCTAAATCGAGTAACGTTTCTATGGAAACGACAGGATTTTCTTTTGTGTTACGACAATCACATTTCCGATCCTCTAATCCTTCTTTACTGCATCCCTCACTCCAAAACATTGACGAATTCACACGGAAATTCAGTCGCAATGAAATACGAGTACTATGTGTTCTAAAAATTTTCTTCTAAATCGAGTAACGTTTCTATGGAAACGACAGGGTTTTCTTTTGGGATACGACAATCACATTTCCGATCCTCTAATCCTTCTTTACTGCATCCCTCACTCCAAAACATTGACGAATTCACACGGAAATTCAGTCGCTATGAAATACGAGTACTATGTGTTCTAAGACATTTCCTTCTAAATCGAGTAACGTTTCTATGGAAACGACAGGATTTTCTTTTGGGATACGACAATCACATTTCCGATCCACTAATCCTTCTTTACTGCATCCCTCACTCCAAAACAATGACGAATTCACACGGAAATTCCGTCGCTATGAAATACGAGTACTATGTGTTCTAAAAATTTTCTTCTAAATCGAGTAACGTTTCTACGGAAACGACAGGATTTTCTTTTGTGTTACGACATTCACATTTCCGATCCACTAACCGTTCTTTACTGCATCCTTCACTCCCAAACATTGACGAATTCACACGGAAATTGCGTCGCTATGAAATACGAGTACTATGTGTTCTAAGACATTTCCTTCTAAATCGAGTAACGTTTCTATGGAAACGACAGGATTTTCTTTTGGGATACGACAATCACATTTCCGATCCACCAATCCTTCTTTACTGCATCCCTCACTCCAAAACATTGACGAATTCACACGGAAATTCAGTCGCTATGAAATACGAGTACTATGTGTTCTAAGACATTTCCTTCTAAATCGAGTAACGTTTCTATGGAAACGACAGGATTTTCTTTTGTGTTACGACAATCTCATTTCCGATCCACTAATCCTTCTTTACTGCATCCTTCACTCCCAAACATTGACGAATTCACACGGAAATTCCGTCGCTATGAAATACGAGTACTATGTGTTCTAAAAATTTTCTTCTAAATCGAGTAACGTTTCTAGGGAAACGACAGGATTTTCTTTTGTGTTACGACATTCACATTTCCGATCCACTAATCGTTCTTTACTGCATCCTTCACTCCCAAACATTGACGAATTCACACGGAAATTGCGTCGCTATGAAATACGAGTACTATGTGTTCTAAGACATTTTCTTCTAAATCGAGTAACGTTTCTATGGAAACGACAGGATTTTCTTTTGGGATACGACAATCACATTTCCGATCCTCTAATCCTTCTTTACTGCATCCCTCACTCCAAAACATTGACGAATTCACACGGAAATTCAGTCGCTATGAAGTACGAGTAATATGTGTTCTAAGACATTTCCTTCTAAATCGAGTAACGTTTCTATGGAAACGACAGGATTTTCTTTTGTGTTACGACAATCTCATTTCCGATCCACTAATCCTTCTTTACTGCATCCTTCACTCCCAAAGATTGACGAATTCACACGGAAATTCCGTCGCTATGAAATACGAGTACTATGTGTTCTAAATATTTTCTTCTAAATCGAGTAACGTTTCTACGGAAACGACAGGATTTTCTTTTGGGATACGACATTCACATTTCCGATCCACTAATCGTTCTTTACTGCATCCTTCACTCCCAAACATTGACGAATTCACACGGAAATCGCGTCGCTATGAAATACGAGTACTATGTGTTCTAAGACATTTCCTTCTAAATCGAGTAACGTTTCTATGGAAACGACAGGATTTTCTTTTGGGATACGACAATCACATTTCCGATCCTCTAATCCTTCTTTACTGCATCCCTCACTCCAAAACATTGACGAATTCACACGGAAATTCAGTCGCTATGAAGTACGAGTAATATGTGTTCTAAGACATTTCCTTCTAAATCGAGTAACGTTTCTATGGAAACGACAGGATTTTCTTTTGTGTTACGACAATCTCATTTCCGATCCACTAATCCTTCTTTACTGCATCCTTCACTCCCAAAGATTGACGAATTCACACGGAAATTCCGTCGCTATGAAATACGAGTACTATGTGTTCTAAAAATTTTCTTCTAAATCGAGTAACGTTTCTACGGAAACGACAGGATTTTCTTTTGGGATACGACATTCACATTTCCGATCCACTAATCGTTCTTTACTGCATCCTTCACTCCCAAACATTGACGAATTCACACGGAAATTGCGTCGCTATTAAATACGAGTACTATGTGTTCTAAGACATTTCCTTCTAAATCGAGTAACGTTTCTATGGAAACGACAGGATTTTCTTTTGGGATACGACAATCACATTTCCGATCCTCTAATCCTTCTTTACTGCATCCCTCACTCCAAAACATTGACGAATTCACACGGAAATTCAGTCGCTATGAAGTACGAGTAATATGTGTTCTAAGACATTTCCTTCTAAATCGAGTAACGTTTCTATGGAAACGACAGGATTTTCTTTTGTGTTACGACAATCTCATTTCCGATCCACTAATCCTTCTTTACTGCATCCTTCACTCCCAAAGATTGACGAATTCACACGGAAATTCCGTCGCTATGAAATACGAGTACTATGTGTTCTAAAAATTTTCTTCTAAATCGAGTAACGTTTCTACGGAAACGACAGGATTTTCTTTTGGGATACGACATTCACATTTCCGATCCACTAATCGTTCTTTACTGCATCCTTCACTCCCAAACATTGACGAATTCACACGGAAATTGCGTCGCTATGAAATACGAGTACTATGTGTTCTAAGACATTTCCTTCTAAATCGAGTAACGTTTCTATGGAAACGACAGGATTTTCTTTTGGGATACGACAATCACATTTCCGATCCTCTAATCCTTCTTTACTGCATCCCTCACTCCAAAACATTGACGAATTCCTACGGAAATTCAGTCGCTATGAAGTACGAGTAATATGTGTTCTAAGACATTTCCTTCTAAATCGAGTAACGTTTCTATGGAAACGACAGGAATTTCTTTTGTGTTACGACAATCTCATTTCCGATCCACTAATCCTTCTTTACTGCATCCTTCACTCCCAAAGACTGACGAATTCACACGGAAATTCCGTCGCTATGAAATACGAGTACTATGTGTTCTAAAAATTTTCTTCTAAATCGAGTAACGTTTTTTACGGAAACGACAGGATTTTCTTTTGGGATACGACATTCACATTTCCGATCCACTAATCGTTCTTTACTGCATCCTTCACTCCCAAACATTGACGAATTCACACGGAAATTGCGTCGCTATGAAATACGAGTACTATGTGTTCTAAGACATTTCCTTCTAAATCGAGTAACGTTTCTATGGAAACGACAGGATTTTCTTTTGGGATACGACAATCACATTTCCGATCCTCTAATCCTACTTTACTGCATCCCTCACTCCAAAACATTGACGAATTCACAGGGAAATTCAGTCGCTATGAAGTACGAGTACTATGTGTTCTAAGACATTTCCTTCTAAATCGAGTAACGTTTCTATGGATACGACAGGATTTTCTTTTGTGTTACGACAATCTCATTTCCGATCCACTAATCCTTCTTTACTGCATCCTTCACTCCCAAACATTGACGAATTCACACGGAAATTCCGTCGCTATGAAATACGAGTACTATGTGTTCTAAAAATTTTCTTCTAAATCGAGTAACGTTTCTACGGAAACGACAGGATTTTCTTTTGGGATACGACATTCACATTTCCGATCCACTAATCGTTCTTTACTGCATCCTTCACTCCCAAACATTGACGAATTCACACGGAAATTGCGTCGCTATGAAATACGAGTACTATGTGTTCTAAGACATTTCCTTGTAAATCGAGTAACGTTTCTATGGAAACGACAGGATTTTCTTTTGGGATACGACAATCACATTTCCGATCCTCTAATCCTTCTTTACTGCATCCCTCACTCCAAAACATTGACGAATTCACACGGAAATTCAGTCGCTATGAAATACGAGTACTATGTGTTCTAAAAATTTTCTTCTAAATCGAGTAACGTTTCTATGGAAACGACAGGATTTTCTTTTGTGTTACGACAATCTCATTTCCGATCCACTAATCCTTCTTTACTGCATCCTTCACTCCCAAACATTGACGAATTCACACGGAAATTCCGTCGCTATGAAATACGAGTACTATGTGTTCTAAAAATTTTCTTCTAAATCGAGTAACGTTTCTACGGAAACGACAGGATTTTCTTTTGTGTTACGACATTCACATTTCCGATCCACTAATCGTTCTTTACTGCATCCTTCACTCCCAAACATTGACGAATTCACACGGAAATTGCGTCGCTATGAAATACGAGTACTATGTGTTCTAAAAATTTTCTTCTAAATCGAGTAACGTTTCTATGGAAACGACAGGATTTTCTTTTGGGATACGACAATCACATTTCCGATCCTCTAATCCTTCTTTACTGCATCCCTCACTCCAAAAGATTGACGAATTCACACGGAAATTCAGTCGCTATGAAATACGAGTACTATGTGTTCTAAGACATTTCCTTCTAAATCGAGTAACGTTTCTATGGAAACGACAGGATTTTCTTTTGGGATACGACAATCACATTTCCGATCCTCTATTCCTTCTTTACTGCATCCTTCACTCCCAAACATTGACGAATTCACACGGAAATTCAGTCGCTATGAAGTACGAGTACTATGTGTTCTAAGACATTTTCTTCTAAATCGAGTAACGTTTCTATGGAAACGACAGGATTTTCTTTTGTGTTACGACAATCTCATTTCCGATCCTCTAATCCTTCTTTACTGCATCCCTCACTCCAAAACATTGACGAATTCACACGGAAATTCAGTCGCTATGAAATACGAGTACTATGTGTTCTAAAAATTTTCTTCTAAATCGAGTAACGTTTCTATGGAAACGACAGGATTTTCTTTTGGGATACGACAATCACATTTCCGATCCTCTAATCCTTCTTTACTGCATCCCTCACTCCAAAACATTGACGAATTCACACGGAAATTCAGTCGCTATGAAATACGAGTACTATGTGTTCTAAGACATTTCCTTCTAAATCGAGTAACGTTTCTATGGAAACGACAGGATTTTCTTTTGGGATACGACAATCACATTTCCGATCCTCTAATCCTTCTTTACTGCATCCCTCACTCCAAAACATTGACGAATTCACACGGAAATTCCGTCGCTATGAAATACGAGTACTATGTGTTCTAAAAATTTTCTTCTAAATCGAGTAACGTTTCTACGGAAACGACAGGATTTTCTTTTGTGTTACGACATTCACATTTCCGATCCACTAACCGTTCTTTACTGCATCCTTCACTCCCAAACATTGACGAATTCACACGGAAATTGCGTCGCTATGAAATACGAGTACTATGTGTTCTAAGACATTTCCTTCTAAATCGAGTAACGTTTCTATGGAAACGACAGGATTTTCTTTTGGGATACGACAATCACATTTCCGATCCTCTAATCCTTCTTTACTGCATCCCTCACTCCAAAACATTGACGAATTCACACGGAAATTCAGTCGCTATGAAATACGAGTACTATGTGTTCTAAGACATTTCCTTCTAAATCGAGTAACGTTTCTATGGAAACGACAGGATTTTCTTTTGTGTTACGACAATCTCATTTCCGATCCACTAATCCTTCTTTACTGCATCCTTCACTCCCAAACATTGACGAATTCACACGGAAATTCCGTCGCTATGAAATACGAGTACTATGTGTTCTAAAAATTTTCTTCTAAATCGAGTAACGTTTCTACGGAAACGACAGGATTTTCTTTTGTGTTACGACATTCACATTTCCGATCCACTAATCGTTCTTTACTGCATCCTTCACTCCCAAACATTGACGAATTCACACGGAAATTGCGTCGCTATGAAATACGAGTACTATGTGTTCTAAGACATTTCCTTCTAAATCGAGTAACGTTTCTATGGAAACGACAGGATTTTCTTTTGGGATACGACAATCACATTTCCGATCCTCTAATCCTTCTTTACTGCATCCCTCACTCCAAAACATTGACGAATTCACACGGAAATTCAGTCGCTATGAAGTACGAGTACTATGTGTTCTAAGACATTTCCTTCTACATCGAGTAACGTTTCTATGGAAACGACAGGATTTTCTTTTGTGTTACGACAATCTCATTTCCGATCCACTAATCCTTCTTTACTGCATCCTTCACTCCCAAAGATTGACGAATTCACACGGAAATTCCGTCGCTATGAAATACGAGTACTATGTGTTCTAAAAATTTTCTTCTAAATCGAGTAACGTTTCTACGGAAACGACAGGATTTTCTTTTGGGATACGACATTCACATTTCCGATCCACTAATCGTTCTTTACTGCATCCTTCACTCCCAAACATTGACGAATTCACACGGAAATTGCGTCGCTATGAAATACGAGTACTATGTGTTCTAAGACATTTCCTTCTAAATCGAGTAACGTTTCTATGGAAACGACAGGATTTTCTTTTGGGATACGACAATCACATTTCCGATCCTCTAATCCTTCTTTACTGCATCCCTCACTCCAAAACATTGACGAATTCACACGGAAATTGCGTCGCTATGAAATACGAGTACTATGTGTTCTAAGACATTTCCTTCTAAATCGAGTAACGTTTCTATGGAAACGACAGGATTTTCTTTTGTGTTACGACAATCTCATTTCCGATCCACTAATCCTTCTTTACTGCATCCCTCACTCCAAAACATTGACGAATTCACACGGAAATTCCGTCGCTATGAAATACGAGTACTATGTGTTCTAAAAATTTTCTTCTAAATCGAGTAACGTTTGTACGGAAACGACAGGATTTTCTTTTGGGATACGACATTCACATTTCCGATCCACTAATCGTTCTTTACTGCATCCTTCACTCCCAAACATTGACGAATTCACACGGAAATTGCGTCGCTATGAAATACGAGTACTATGTGTTCTAAGACATTTCCTTCTAAATCGAGTAACGTTTCTGGAAACGACAGGATTTTCTTTTGGGATACGACAATCACATTTCCGATCCTCTAATCCTTCTTTACTGCATCCCTCACTCCAAAACATTGACGAATTCACACGGAAATTGCGTCGCTATGAAATACGAGTACTATGTGTTCTAAGACATTTCCTTCTAAATCGAGTAACGTTTCTATGGATACGACAGGATTTTCTTTTGTGTTACGACAATCTCATTTCCGATCCACTAATCCTTCTTTACTGCATCCTTCACTCCCAAACATTGACGAATTCACACGGAAATTCCGTCGCTATGAAATACGAGTACTATGTGTTCTAAAAATTTTCTTCTAAATCGAGTAACGTTTCTACGGAAACGACAGGATTTTCTTTTGGGATACGACATTCACATTTCCGATCCACTAATCGTTCTTTACTGCATCCTTCACTCCCAAACATTGACGAATTCACACGGAAATTGCGGCGCTATGAAATACGAGTACTATGTGTTCTAAGACATTTCCTTCTAAATCGAGTAACGTTTCTATGGAAACGACAGGATTTTCTTTTGGGATACGACAATCACATTTCCGATCCTCTAATCCTTCTTTACTGCATCCCTCACTCCAAAACATTGACGAATTCACACGGAAATTCAGTCGCTATGAAGTACGAGTACTATGTGTTCTAAGACATTTCCTTCTAAATCGAGTAACGTTTCTATGGATACGACAGGATTTTCTTTTGTGTTACAACAATCTCATTTCCGATCCACTAATCCTTCTTTACTGCATCCTTCACTCCCAAACATTGACGAATTCACACGGAAATTCCGTCGCTATGAAATACGAGTACTATGTGTTCTAAAAATTTTCTTCTAAATCGAGTAACGTTTGTACGGAAACGACAGGATTTTCTTTTGGGATACGACATTCACATTTCCGATCCACTAATCGTTCTTTACTGCATCCTTCACTCCCAAACATTGACGAATTCACACGGAAATTGCGTCGCTATGAAATACGAGTACTATGTGTTCTAAGACATTTCCTTCTAAATCGAGTAACGTTTCTGGAAACGACAGGATTTTCTTTTGGGATACGACAATCACATTTCCGATCCTCTAATCCTTCTTTACTGCATCCCTCACTCCAAAACATTGACGAATTCACACGGAAATTGCGTCGCTATGAAATACGAGTACTATGTGTTCTAAGACATTTCCTTCTAAATCGAGTAACGTTTCTATGGATACGACAGGATTTTCTTTTGTGTTACGACAATCTCATTTCCGATCCACTAATCCTTCTTTACTGCATCCTTCACTCCCAAACATTGACGAATTCACACGGAAATTCCGTCGCTATGAAATACGAGTACTATGTGTTCTAAAAATTTTCTTCTAAATCGAGTAACGTTTCTACGGAAACGACAGGATTTTCTTTTGGGATACGACATTCACATTTCCGATCCACTAATCGTTCTTTACTGCATCCTTCACTCCCAAACATTGACGAATTCACACGGAAATTGCGTCGCTATGAAATACGAGTACTATGTGTTCTAAGACATTTCCTTCTAAATCGAGTAACGTTTCTATGGAAACGACAGGATTTTCTTTTGGGATACGACAATCACATTTCCGATCCTCTAATCCTTCTTTACTGCATCCCTCACTCCAAAACATTGACGAATTCACACGGAAATTGCGTCGCTATGAAATACGAGTACTATGTGTTCTAAGACATTTCCTTCTAAATCGAGTAACGTTTCTATGGATACGACAGGATTTTCTTTTGTGTTACGACAATCTCATTTCCGATCCACTAATCCTTCTTTACTGCATCCTTCACTCCCAAACATTGACGAATTCACACGGAAATTCCGTCGCTATGAAGTACGAGTACTATGTGTTCTAAAAATTTTCTTCTAAATCGAGTAACGTTTCTACGGAAACGACAGGATTTTCTTTTGGGATACGACATTCACATTTCCGATCCACTAATCGTTCTTTACTGCATCCTTCACTCCCAAACATTGACGAATTCACACGGAAATTGCGTCGCTATGAAATACGAGTACTATGTGTTCTAAGACATTTCCTTCTAAATCGAGTAACGTTTCTATGGAAACGACAGGATTTTCTTTTGGGATACGACAATCACATTTCCGATCCTCTAATCCTTCTTTACTGCATCCCTCACTCCAAAACATTGACGAATTCACACGGAAATTGCGTCGCTATGAAATACGAGTACTATGTGTTCTAAGACATTTCCTTCTAAATCGAGTAACGTTTCTATGGATACGACAGGATTTTCTTTTGTGTTACGACAATCTCATTTCCGATCCACTAATCCTTCTTTACTGCATCCTTCACTCCCAAACATTGACGAATTCACACGGAAATTCCGTCGCTATGAAATACGAGTACTATGTGTTCTAAAAATTTTCTTCTAAATCGAGTAACGTTTCTACGGAAACGACAGGATTTTCTTTTGGGATACGACATTCACATTTCCGATCCACTAATCGTTCTTTACTGCATCCTTCACTCCCAAACATTGACGAATTCACACGGAAATTGCGTCGCTATGAAATACGAGTACTATGTGTTCTAAGACATTTCCTTCTAAATCGAGTAACGTTTCTATGGAAACGACAGGATTTTCTTTTGGGATACGACAATCACATTTCCGATCCTCTAATCCGTCTTTACTGCATCCCTTACTCCAAAACATTGACGAATTCACACGGAAATTCAGTCGCTATGAAGTACGAGTACTATGTGTTCTAAGACATTTCCTTCTAAATCGAGTAACGTTTCTATGGAAACGACAGGATTTTCTTTTGTGTTACGACAATCTCATTTCAGATCCACTAATCCTTCTTTACTGCATCCTTCACTCCCAAACATTGACGAATTCACACGGAAATTCCGTCGCTATGAAATACGAGTACTATGTGTTCTAAAAATTTTCTTCTAAATCGAGTAACGTTTCTATGGAAACGACAGGATTTTCTTTTGGGATACGACATTCACATTTCCGATCCACTAATCGTTCTTTACTGCATCCTTCACTCCCAAACATTGACGAATTCACACGGAAATAGCGTCGCTATGAAATACGAGTACTATGTGTTCTAAGACATTTCCTTCTAAATCGAGTAACGTTTCTATGGATACGACAGGATTTTCTTTTGTGTTACGACAATCTCATTTCCGATCCACTAATCCTTCTTTACTGCATCCTTCACTCCCAAACATTGACGAATTCACACGGAAATTCCGTCGCTATGAAATACGAGTACTATGTGTTCTAAAAATTTTCTTCTAAATCGAGTAACGTTTCTACGGAAACGACAGGATTTTCTTTTGGGATACGACATTCACATTTCCGATCCACTAATCGTTCTTTACTGCATCCTTCACTCCCAAACATTGACGAATTCACACGGAAATTGCGTCGCTATGAAATACGAGTACTATGTGTTCTAAGACATTTCCTTCTAAATCGAGTAACGTTTCTATGGAAACGACAGGATTTTCTTTTGGGATACGACAATCACATTTCCGATCCTCTAATCCTTCTTTACTGCATCCCTCACACCAAAACATTGACGAATTCACACGGAAATTGCGTCGCTATGAAATACGAGTACTATGTGTTCTAAGACATTTCCTTCTAAATCGAGTAACGTTTCTATGGATACGACAGGATTTTCTTTTGTGTTACGACAATCTCATTTCCGATCCACTAATCCTTCTTTACTGCATCCTTCACTCCCAAACATTGACGAATTCACACGGAAATTCCGTCGCTATGAAATACGAGTACTATGTGTTCTAAAAATTTTCTTCTAAATCGAGTAACGTTTCTACGGAAACGACAGGATTTTCTTTTGGGATACGACATTCACATTTCCGATCCACTAATCGTTCTTTACTGCATCCTTCACTCCCAAACATTGACGAATTCACACGGAAATTGCGTCGCTATGAAATACGAGTACTATGTGTTCTAAGACATTTCCTTCTAAATCGAGTAACGTTTCTATGGAAACGACAGGATTTTCTTTTGGGATGCGACAATCACATTTCCGATCCTCTAATCCTTCTTTACTGCATCCCTTACTCCAAAACATTGACGAATTCACACGGAAATTCAGTCGCTATGAAGTACGAGTACTATGTGTTCTAAGACATTTCCTTCTAAATCGAGTAACGTTTCTATGGAAACGACAGGATTTTCTTTTGGGATACGACAATCACATTTCCGATCCTCTAATCCTTCTTTACTGCATCCCTCACTCCAAAACATTGACGAATTCACACGGAAATTGCGTCGCTATGAAATACGAGTACTATGTGTTCTAAGACATTTCCTTCTAAATCGAGTAACGTTTCTATGGAAGCGACAGGATTTTCTTTTGGGATACGACAATCACATTTCCGATCCTCTAATCCTTCTTTACTGCATCCCTCACTCCAAAACATTGACGAATTCACACGGAAATTCAGTCGCTATGAAGTACGAGTACTATGTGTTCTAAGACATTTCCTTCTAAATCGAGTAACGTTTCTATGGATACGACAGGATTTTCTTTTGTGTTACGACAATCTCATTTCCGATCCACTAATCCTTCTTTACTGCATCCTTCACTCCCAAACATTGACGAATTCACACGGAAATTCCGTCGCTATGAAATACGAGTACTATGTGTTCTAAAAATTTTCTTCTAAATCGAGTAACGTTTCTACGGAAACGACAGGATTTTCTTTTGGGATACGACATTCACATTTCCGATCCACTAATCGTTCTTTACTGCATCCTTCACTCCCAAACATTGACGAATTCACACGGAAATTGCGTCGCTATGAAATACGAGTACTATGTGTTCTAAGACATTTCCTTCTAAATCGAGTAACGTTTCTATGGAAACGACAGGATTTTCTTTTGGGATGCGACAATCACATTTCCGATCCTCTAATCCTTCTTTACTGCATCCCTTACTCCAAAACATTGACGAATTCACACGGAAATTCAGTCGCTATGAAGTACGAGTACTATGTGTTCTAAGACATTTCCTTCTAAATCGAGTAACGTTTCTATGGAAACGACAGGATTTTCTTTTGGGATACGACAATCACATTTCCGATCCTCTAATCCTTCTTTACTGCATCCCTCACACCAAAACATTGACGAATTCACACGGAAATTGCGTCGCTATGAAATACGAGTACTATGTGTTCTAAGACATTTCCTTCTAAATCGAGTAACGTTTCTATGGAAACGACAGGATTTTCTTTTGGGATACGACAATCACATTTCCGATCCACTAATCCTTCTTTACTGCATCCTTCACTCCCAAACATTGACGAATTCACACGGAAATTGCGTCGCTATGAAATACGAGTACTATGTGTTCTAAAAATTTTCTTCTAAATCGAGTAACGTTTCTATGGAAACGACAGGATTTTCTTTTGGGATGCGACAATCACATTTCCGATCCTCTAATCCTTCTTTACTGCATCCCTTACTCCAAAACATTGACGAATTCACACGGAAATTCAGTCGCTATGAAGTACGAGTACTATGTGTTCTAAGACATTTCCTTCTAAATCGAGTAACGTTTCTATGGGAACGACAGGATTTTCTTTTGGGATACGACAATCACATTTCCGATCCTCTAATCCTTCTTTACTGCATCCTTCACTCCCAAACATTGACGAATTCACACGGAAATTGCGTCGCTATGAAATACGAGTACTATGTGTTCTAAGACATTTCCTTCTAAATCGAGTAACGTTTCTATGGAAACGACAGGATTTTCTTTTGGGATGCGACAATCACATTTCCGATCCTCTAATCCTTCTTTACTGCATCCCTTACTCCAAAACATTGACGAATTCACACGGAAATTCAGTCGCTATGAAGTACGAGTACTATGTGTTCTAAGACATTTCCTTCTAAATCGAGTAACGTTTCTATGGAAACGACAGGATTTTCTTTTGGGATACGACAATCACATTTCCGATCCTCTAATCCTTCTTTACTGCATCCCTCACACCAAAACATTGACGAATTCACACGGAAATTGCGTCGCTATGAAATACGAGTACTATGTGTTCTAAGACATTTCCTTCTAAATCGAGTAACGTTTCTATGGAAACGACAGGATTTTCTTTTGGGATACGACAATCACATTTCCGATCCTCTAATCCTTCTTTACTGCATCCTTCACTCCCAAACATTGACGAATTCACACGGAAATTGCGTCGCTATGAAATACGAGTACTATGTGTTCTAAGACATTTCCTTCTAAATCGAGTAACGTTTCTATGGAAACGACAGGATTTTCTTTTGGGATACGACAATCACATTTCCGATCCTCTAATCCTTCTTTACTGCATCCCTCACACCAAAACATTGACGAATTCACACGGAAATTGCGTCGCTATGAAATACGAGTACTATGTGTTCTAAGACATTTCCTTCTAAATCGAGTAACGTTTCTATGGATACGACAGGATTTTCTTTTGTGTTACGACAATCTCATTTCCGATCCACTAATCCTTCTTTACTGCATCCTTCACTCCCAAACATTGACGAATTCACACGGAAATTCCGTCGCTATGAAATACGAGTACTATGTGTTCTAAAAATTTTCTTCTAAATCGAGTAACGTTTCTACGGAAACGACAGGATTTTCTTTTGGGATACGACATTCACATTTCCGATCCACTAATCGTTCTTTACTGCATCCTTCACTCCCAAACATTGACGAATTCACACGGAAATTGCGTCGCTATGAAATACGAGTACTATGTGTTCTAAGACATTTCCTTCTAAATCGAGTAACGTTTCTATGGAAACGACAGGATTTTCTTTTGGGATGCGACAATCACATTTCCGATCCTCTAATCCTTCTTTACTGCATCCCTTACTCCAAAACATTGACGAATTCACACGGAAATTCAGTCGCTATGAAGTACGAGTACTATGTGTTCTAAGACATTTCCTTCTAAATCGAGTAACGTTTCTATGGAAACGACAGGATTTTCTTTTGGGATACGACAATCACATTTCCGATCCTCTAATCCTTCTTTACTGCATCCCTCACACCAAAACATTGACGAATTCACACGGAAATTGCGTCGCTATGAAATACGAGTACTATGTGTTCTAAGACATTTCCTTCTAAATCGAGTAACGTTTCTATGGATACGACAGGATTTTCTTTTGTGTTACGACAATCTCATTTCCGATCCACTAATCCTTCTTTACTGCATCCTTCACTCCCAAACATTGACGAATTCACACGGAAATTCCGTCGCTATGAAATACGAGTACTATGTGTTCTAAAAATTTTCTTCTAAATCGAGTAACGTTTCTACGGAAACGACAGGATTTTCTTTTGGGATACGACATTCACATTTCCGAACCACTAATCGTTCTTTACTGCATCCTTCACTTTCAAACATTGACGAATTCACACGGAAATTGCGTCGCTATGAAATACGAGTACAATGTGTTCTAAGACATTTCCTTCTAAATCGAGTAACGTTTCTATGGAAACGACAGGATTTTCTTTTGGGATACGACAATCACATTTCCGATCCTCTAATCCTTCTTTACTGCATCCCTCACTCCAAAACATTGACGAATTCACACGGAAATTGCGTCGCTATGAAATACGAGTACTATGTGTTCTAAGACATTTCCTTCTAAATCGAGTAACGTTTCTATGGAAACGACAGGATTTTCTTTTGGGATACGACAATCACATTTCCGATCCTCTAATCCTTCTTTACTGCATCCCTCACTCCAAAACATTGACGAATTCACACGGAAATTGCGTCGCTATGAAATACGAGTACTATGTGTTCTAAGACATTTCCTTCTAAATCGAGTAACGTTTCTATGGAAGCGACAGGATTTTCTTTTGGGATACGACAATCACATTTCCGATCCTCTAATCCTTCTTTACTGCATCCCTCACTCCAAAACATTGACGAATTCACACGGAAATTCAGTCGCTATGAAGTACGAGTACTATGTGTTCTAAGACATTTCCTTCTAAATCGAGTAACGTTTCTATGGAAACGACAGGATTTTCTTTTGGGATACGACAATCACATTTCCGATCCTCTAATCCTTCTTTACTGCATCCCTCACTCCCAAACATTGACGAATTCACATGGAAATTCCGTCGCTATGAAATACGAGTACTATGTGTTCTAAAAATTTTCTTCCAAATCGAGTAACGTTTCTACGGAAACGACAGGATTTTCTTTTGGGATACGACAATCACATTTCCGATCCTCTAATCCTTCTTTACTGCATCCCTCACTCCAAAACATTGACGAATTCACACGGAAATTGCGTCGCTATGAAATACGAGTACTATGTGTTCTAAGACATTTCCTTCTAAATCGAGTAACGTTTCTATGGAAACGACAGGATTTTCTTTTGGGATACGACAATCACATTTCCGATCCTCTAATCCTTCTTTACTGCATCCCTCACACCAAAACATTGACGAATTCACACGGAAATTCAGTCGCTATGAAGTACGAGTACTATGTGTTCTAAGACATTTCCTTCTAAATCGAGTAACGTTTCTATGGAAACGACAGGATTTTCTTTTGTGTTACGACAATCTCATTTCCGATCCACTAATCCTTCTTTACTGCATCCTTCACTCCCAAACATTGACAAATTCACACGGAAATTCCGTCGCTATGAAATACGAGTACTATGTGTTCTAAAAATTTTCTTCTAAATCAAGTAACGTTTCTACGGAAACGACAGGATTTTCTTTTGGGATACGACATTCACATTTCCGATCCACTAATCGTTCTTTACTGCATCCTTCACTCCCAAACATTGACGAATTCACACGGAAATTGCGTCGCTATGAAATACGAGTACTATGTGTTCTAAGACATTTCCTTCTAAATCGAGTAACGTTTCTATGGAAACGACAGGATTTTCTTTTGTGTTACGACAATCTCATTTCCGATCCACTAATCCTTCTTTACTGCATCCTTCACTCCCAAACATTGACGAATTCACACGGAAATTCCGTCGCTATGAAATACGAGTACTATGTGTTCTAAAAATTTTCTTCTAAATCGAGTAACGTTTCTACGGAAACGACAGGATTTTCTTTTGGGATACGACATTCACATTTCCGATCCACTAATCGTTCTTTACTGCATCCTTCACTCCCAAACATTGACGAATTCACACGGAAATTGCGTCGCTATGAAATACGAGTACTATGTGTTCTAAGACATTTCCTTCTAAATCGAGTAACGTTTCTATGGAAACGACAGGATTTTCTTTTGGGATACGACAATCACATTTCCGATCCACTAATCCTTCTTTACTGCATCCCTCACTCCAAAACATTGACGAATTCACACGGAAATTGCGTCGCTATGAAATACGAGTACTATGTGTTCTAAGACATTTCCTTCTAAATCGAGTAACGTTTCTATGGAAACGACAGGATTTTCTTTTGGGATACGACAATCACATTTCCGATCCACTAATCGTTCTTTACTGCATCCCTCACTCCCAAACATTGACGAATTCACACGGAAATTGCGTCGCTATGAAATACGAGTACTATGTGTTCTAAGACATTTCCTTCCAAATCGAGCAACGTTTCTATGGAAACGACAGGATTTTCTTTTGGGATACGACAATCTCATTTCCGATCCAACAATCCTTCTTTACTGCATCCCTCACTCCCAAACATTGACGAATTCTCACGGAAATTGCGTCGCTATGAAATACGAGTACTATGTGTTCTAAGACATTTCCTTCTAAATCGAGTAACGTTTCTATGGAAACGACAGGATTTTCTTTTGGGATACGTCAATCTCATTTCCGATCCACCAATCCTTCTTTACTGCATCCCTCACTCCCAAACTTTGACGAATTCACACGGAAATTGCGTCGCTATGAAATACGAGTACTATGGGTTCTATGACTTCTCCTTCTAAATCGTGTAAAGTTTCTATGGAAACGACAGGATTTTCTTTTGGAATACGACAATCACATTTCCGATCCACTAATCCTTCTTTACTGCATCCCTCACTCCCAAACATTGACGAATTCACACGGAAATTCCGTCGCTATGAAGTACGAGTACTATGTGTTCTAAGACATTTCCTTCCAAATCGAGCAACGTTTCTATGGAAACGACAGGATTTTCTTTTGGGATACGACAATCCCATTTCCGATCCAACAATCCTTCTTTACTGCATCCCTCACTCCCAAACATTGACGAATTCTCACGGAAATTGCGTCGCTATGAAATACGAGTACTATGTGTTCTAAGACATTTCCTTCTAAATCGAGTAACGTTTCTATGGAAACGACAGGATTTTCTTTTGGGATACGACAATCACATTTCCGATCCACCAATCCTTCTTTACTGCATCCCTCACTCCCAAACATTGACGAATTCACACGGAAATTGCGTCGCTATGAAATACGAGTACTATGGGTTCTATGACTTCTCCTTCTAAATCGTGTAACGTTTCTATGGAAACGACAGGATTTTCTTTTGGAATACGACAATCACATTTCCGATCCACTAATCGTTCTTTACTGCATCCCTCACTCCCAAACATTGACGAATTCACACGGAAATTGCGTCGCTATGAAATACGAGTACTATGTGTTCTAATACATTTCCTTCCAAATCGAGCAACGTTTCTATGGAAACGACAGGATTTTCTTTTGGGATACGACAATCTCATTTCCGATCCAACAATCCTTCTTTACTGCATCCCTCACTCCCAAACATTGACGAATTCTCACGGAAATTGCGTCGCTATGAAATACGAGTACTATGTGTTCTAAGACATTTCCTTCTAAATCGAGTAACGTTTCTATGGAAACGACAGGATTTTCTTTTGGGATACGACAATCTCATTTCCGATCCACCAATCCTTCTTTACTGCATCCCTCACTCCCAAACATTGACGAATTCACACGCAAATTGCGTCGCTATGAAATACGAGTACTATGTTTTCTATGACTTCTCCTTCTAAATCGTGTAACGTTTCTATGGAAACGACAGGATTTTCTTTTGGAATACGACAATCACATTTCCGATCCACTAATCGTTCTTTACTGCATCCCTCACTCCCAAACATTGACGAATTCACACGGAAATTGCGTCGCTATGAAATACGAGTACTATGTGTTCTAAGACATTTCCTTCCAAATCGAGCAACGTTTCTATGGAAACGACAGGATTTTCTTTTGGGATACGACAATCTCATTTCCGATCCAACAATCCTTCTTTACTGCATCCCTCACTCCCAAACATTGACGAATTCTCACGGAAATTGCGTCGCTATGAAATACGAGTACTATGTGTTCTAAGACATTTCCTTCTAAATCGAGTAACGTTTCTATGGAAACGACAGGATTTCCTTTTGGGATACGACAATCTCATTTCCGATCCACCAAACCTTCTTTACTGCATCCCTCACTCCCAAACATTCACAGGATTTTCTTTTGTGTTACGACAATCTCATTTCCGATCCACTAATCCTTCTTTACTGCATCCTTCACTCCCAAACATTGACGAATTCACACGGAAATTCCGTCGCTATGAAATACGAGTACTATGTGTTCTAAAAATTTTCTTCTAAATCGAGTAACGTTTCTACGGAAACGACAGGATTTTCTTTTGGGATACGACATTCACATTTCCGATCCACTAATCGTTCTTTACTGCATCCTTCACTCCCAAACATTGACGAATTCACACGCAAATTGCGTCGCTATGAAATACGAGTACTATGTGTTCTAAGACATTTCCTTCTAAATCGAGTAACGTTTCTATGGAAACGACAGGATTTTCTTTTGGGATACGATAATCACATTTCCGATCCTCTAATCCTTCTTTACTGCATCCCTCACTCCAAAACATTGACGAATTCACACGGAAATTGCGTCGCTATGAAATACGAGTACTATGTGTTCTAAGACATTTCCTTCTAAATCGAGTAACGTTTCTATGGATACGACAGGATTTTCTTTTGTGTTACGACAATCTCATTTCCGATCCACTAATCCTTCTTTACTGCATCCTTCACTCCCAAACATTGACGAATTCACACGGAAATTCCGTCGCTATGAAATACGAGTACTATGTGTTCTAAAAATTTTCTTCTAAATCGAGTAACGTTTCTACGGAAACGACAGGATTTTCTTTTGGGATACGACATTCACATTTCCGATCCACTAATCGTTCTTTACTGCATCCTTCACTCCCAAACATTGACGAATTCACACGGAAATTGCGTCGCTATGAAATACGAGTACTATGTGTTCTAAGACATTTCCTTCTAAATCGAGTAACGTTTCTATGGAAACGACAGGATTTTCTTTTGGGATACGACAATCACATTTCCGATCCTCTAATCCTTCTTTACTGCATCCCTCACTCCAAAACATTGACGAATTCACCCGGAAATTGCGTCGCTATGAAACACGAGTACTATGTGTTCTAAGACATTTCCTTCTAAATCGAGTAACGTTTCTATGGATACGACAGGATTTTCTTTTGTGTTACGACAATCTCATTTCCGATCCACTAATCCTTCTTTACTGCATCCTTCACTCCCAAACATTGACGAATTCACACGGAAATTCCGTCGCTATGAAATACGAGTACTATGTGTTCTAAAAATTTTCTTCTAAATCGAGTAACGTTTCTACGGAAACGACAGGATTTTCTTTTGGGATACGACATTCACATTTCCGATCCACTAATCGTTCTTTACTGCATCCTTCACTCCCAAACATTGACGAATTCACACGGAAATTGCGTCGCTATGAAATACGAGTACTATGTGTTCTAAGACATTTCCTTCTAAATCGAGTAACGTTTCTATGGAAACGACAGGATTTTCTTTTGGGATACGACAATCACATTTCCGATCCTCTAATCCTTCTTTACTGCATCCCTCACTCCAAAACATTGACGAATTCACACGGAAATTGCGTCGCTATGAAATACGAGTACTATGTGTTCTAAGACATTTCCTTCTAAATCGAGTAACGTTTCTACGGAAACGACAGGATTTTCTTTTGGGATACGACAATCACATTTCCGATCCTCTAATCCTTCTTTACTGCATCCCTCACTCCAAAACATTGACGAATTCACACGGAAATTGCGTCGCTATGAAATACGAGTACTATGTGTTCTAAGACATTTCCTTCTAAATCGAGTAACGTTTCTATGGAAACGACAGGATTTTCTTTTGGGATACGACAATAACATTTCCGATCCTCTAATCCTTCTTTACTGCATCCCTCACACCAAAACATTGACGAATTCACACGGAAATTCAGTCGCTATGAAGTACGAGTACTATGTGTTCTAAGACATTTCCTTCTAAATCGAGTAACGTTTCTATGGAAACGACAGGATTTTCTTTTGTGTTACGACAATCTCATTTCCGATCCACTAATCCTTCTTTACTGCATCCTTCACTCCCAAACATTGACAAATTCACACGGAAATTCCGTCGCTATGAAATACGAGTACTATGTGTTCTAAAAATTTTCTTCTAAATCAAGTAACGTTTCTACGGAAACGACAGGATTTTCTTTTGGGATACGACATTCACATTTCCGATCCACTAATCGTTCTTTACTGCATCCTTCACTCCCAAACATTGACGAATTCACACGGAAATTGCGTCGCTATGAAATACGAGTACTATGTGTTCTAAGACATTTCCTTCTAAATCGAGTAACGTTTCTATGGAAACGACAGGATTTTCTTTTGTGTTACGACAATCTCATTTCCGATCCACTAATCCTTCTTTACTGCATCCTTCACTCCCAAACATTGACGAATTCACACGGAAATTCCGTCGCTATGAAATACGAGTACTATGTGTTCTAAAAATTTTCTTCTAAATCGAGTAACGTTTCTACGGAAACGACAGGATTTTCTTTTGGGATACGACATTCACATTTCCGATCCACTAATCGTTCTTTACTGCATCCTTCACTCCCAAACATTGACGAATTCACACGGAAATTGCGTCGCTATGAAATACGAGTACTATGTGTTCTAAGACATTTCCTTCTAAATCGAGTAACGTTTCTATGGAAACGACAGGATTTTCTTTTGGGATACGACAATCACATTTCCGATCCTCTAATCCTTCTTTACTGCATCCCTCACTCCAAAACATTGACGAATTCACACGGAAATTGCGTCGCTATGAAATACGAGTACTATGTGTTCTAAGACATTTCCTTCTAAATCGAGTAACGTTTCTACGGAAACGACAGGATTTTCTTTTGGGATACGACAATCACATTTCCGATCCTCTAATCCTTCTTTACTGCATCCCTCACTCCAAAACATTGACGAATTCACACGGAAATTGCGTCGCTATGAAATACGAGTACTATGTGTTCTAAGACATTTCCTTCTAAATCGAGTAACGTTTCTATGGAAACGACAGGATTTTCTTTTGGGATACGACAATAACATTTCCGATCCTCTAATCCTTCTTTACTGCATCCCTCACACCAAAACATTGACGAATTCACACGGAAATTCAGTCGCTATGAAGTACGAGTACTATGTGTTCTAAGACATTTCCTTCTAAATCGAGTAACGTTTCTATGGAAACGACAGGATTTTCTTTTGTGTTACGACAATCTCATTTCCGATCCACTAATCCTTCTTTACTGCATCCTTCACTCCCAAACATTGACAAATTCACACGGAAATTCCGTCGCTATGAAATACGAGTACTATGTGTTCTAAAAATTTTCTTCTAAATCAAGTAACGTTTCTACGGAAACGACAGGATTTTCTTTTGGGATACGACATTCACATTTCCGATCCACTAATCGTTCTTTACTGCATCCTTCACTCCCAAACATTGACGAATTCACACGGAAATTGCGTCGCTATGAAATACGAGTACTATGTGTTCTAAGACATTTCCTTCTAAATCGAGTAACGTTTCTATGGAAACGACAGGATTTTCTTTTGTGTTACGACAATCTCATTTCCGATCCACTAATCCTTCTTTACTGCATCCTTCACTCCCAAACATTGACGAATTCACACGGAAATTCCGTCGTTATGAAATACGAGTACTATGTGTTCTAAAAATTTTCTTCTAAATCGAGTAACGTTTCTACGGAAACGACAGGATTTTCTTTTGGGATACGACATTCACATTTCCGATCCACTAATCGTTCTTTACTGCATCCTTCACTCCCAAACATTGACGAATTCACACGGAAATTGCGTCGCTATGAAATACGAGTACTATGTGTTCTAAGACATTTCCTTCTAAATCGAGTAACGTTTCTATGGAAACGACAGGATTTTCTTTTGGGATACGACAATCACATTTCCGATCCACTAATCCTTCTTTACTGCATCCCTCACTCCAAAACATTGACGAATTCACACGGAAATTGCGTCGCTATGAAATACGAGTACTATGTGTTCTAAGACATTTCCTTCTAAATCGAGTAACGTTTCTATGGAAACGACAGGATTTTCTTTTGGGATACGACAATCACATTTCCGATCCACTAATCGTTCTTTACTGCATCCCTCACTCCCAAACATTGACGAATTCACACGGAAATTGCGTCGCTATGAAATACGAGTACTATGTGTTCTAAGACATTTCCTTCCAAATCGAGCAACGTTTCTATGGAAACGACAGGATTTTCTTTTGGGATACGACAATCTCATTTCCGATCCAACAATCCTTCTTTACTGCATCCCTCACTCCCAAACATTGACGAATTCTCACGGAAATTGCGTCGCTATGAAATACGAGTACTATGTGTTCTAAGACATTTCCTTCTAAATCGAGTAACGTTTCTATGGATACGACAGGATTTTCTTTTGGGATACGACAATCTCATTTCCGATCCACCAATCCTTCTTTACTGCATCCCTCACTCCCAAACATTGACGAATTCACACGGAAATTGCGTCGCTATGAAATACGAGTACTATGGGTTCTATGACTTCTCCTTCTAAATCGTGTAAAGTTTCTATGGAAACGACAGGATTTTCTTTTGGGATACGACAATCTCATTTCCGATCCACTAATCCTTCTTTACTGCATCCCTCACTCCCAAACATTGACGAATTCACACGGAAATTGCGTCGCTATGAAGTACGAGTACTATGGGTTCTAAGACATTTCCTTCCAAATCGAGCAACGTTTCTATGGAAACGACAGGATTTTCTTTTGGGATACGACAATCTCATTTCCGATCCAACAATCCTTCTTTACTGCATCCCTCACTCCCAAACATTGACGAATTCTCACGGAAATTGCGTCGCTATGAAATACGAGTACTATGTGTTCTAAGACATTTCCTTCTAAATCGAGTAACGTTTCTATGGAAACGACAGGATTTTCTTTTGGGATACGACAATCACATTTCCGATCCACTAATCGTTCTTTACTGCATCCCTCACTCCCAAACATTGACGAATTCACACGGAAATTGCGTCGCTATGAAGTACGAGTACTATGGGTTCTAAGACATTTCCTTCCAAATCGAGCAACGTTTCTATGGAAACGACCGGATTTTCTTTTGGGATACGACAATCCCATTTCCGATCCAACAATCCTTCTTTACTGCATCCCTCACTCCCAAACATTGACGAATTCTCACGGAAATTGCGTCGCTATGAAATACGAGTACTATGGGTTCTATGACTTCTCCTTCTAAATCGTGTAAAGTTTCTATGGAAACGACAGGATTTTCTTTTGGGATACGACAATCTCATTTCCGATCCACTAATCCTTCTTTACTGCATCCCTCACTCCCAAACATTGACGAATTCACACGGAAATTGCGTCGCTATGAAGTACGAGTACTATGGGTTCTATGACTTCTCCTTCTAAATCGTGTAAAGTTTCTATGGAAACGACAGGATTTTCTTTTGGAATACGACAATCACATTTCCGATCCACTAATCCTTCTCTACTGCATCCCTCACTCCCAAACATTGACGAATTCACACGGAAATTCAGTCGCTATGAAGTACGAGTACTATGGGTTCTAAGACATTTCCTTCCAAATCGAGCAACGTTTCTATGGAAACGACCGGATTTTCTTTTGGGATACGACAATCCCATTTCCGATCCAACAATCCTTCTTTACTGCATCCCTCACTCCCAAACATTGACGAATTCTCACGGAAATTGCGTCGCTATGAAATACGAGTACTGTGGGTTCTATGACTTCTCCTTCTAAATCGTGTAAAGTTTCTATGGAAACGACAGGATTTTCTTTTGGAATACGACAATCACATTTCCGATCCACTAATCCTTCTTTACTGCATCCCTCACTCCCAAACATTGACGAATTCACACGGAAATTCAGTCGCTATGAAGTACGAGTACTATGTGTTCTAAGACATTTCCTTCCAAATCGAGCAACGTTTCTATGGAAACGACAGGATTTTCTTTTGGGATACGACAATCCCATTTCCGATCCAACAATCCTTCTTTACTGCATCCCTCACTCCCAAACATTGACGAATTCACACGGAAATTGCGTCGCAATGAAATACGAGTACTATGGGTTCTATGACTTCTCCTTCTAAATCGTGTAACGTTTCTATGGAAACGACAGGATTTTCTTTTGGAATACGACAATCACATTTCCGATCCACTAATCGTTCTTTACTGCATCCCTCACTCCCAAACATTGACGAATTCACACGGAAATTGCGTCGCTATGAAATACGAGTACTATGTGTTCTAATACATTTCCTTCCAAATCGAGCAACGTTTCTATGGAAACGACAGGATTTTCTTTTGGGATACGACAATCTCATTTCCGATCCAACAATCCTTCTTTACTGCATCCCTCACTCCCAAACATTGACGAATTCTCACGGAAATTGCGTCGCTATGAAATACGAGTACTATGTGTTCTAAGACATTTCCTTCTAAATCGAGTAACGTTTCTATGGAAACGACAGGATTTTCTTTTGGGATACGACAATCTCATTTCCGATCCACCAATCCTTCTTTACTGCATCCCTCACTCCCAAACATTGACGAATTCACACGGAAATTGCGTCGCTATGAAATACGAGTACTATGGGTTCTATGACTTCTCCTTCTAAATCGTGTAACGTTTCTATGGAAACGACAGGATTTTCTTTTGGAATACGACAATCACATTTCCGATCCACTAATCGTTCTTTACTGCATCCCTCACTCCCAAACATTGACGAATTCACACGGAAATTGCGTCGCTATGAAATACGAGTACTATGTGTTCTAAGACATTTCCTTCCAAATCGAGCAACGTTTCTATGGAAACGACAGGATTTTCTTTTGTTATACGACAATTTCATTTCCGATCCAACAATCCTTCTTTACTGCATCCCTCACTCCCAAACATTGACGAATTCTCACGGAAATTGCGTCGCTATGAAATACGAGTACTATGTGTTCTAAGACATTTCCTTCTAAATCGAGTAACGTTTCTATGGAAACGACAGGATTTTCTTTTGGGATACGACAATCTCATTTCCGATCCACCAATCCTTCTTTACTGCATCCCTCACTCCCAAACATTGACGAATTCTCACGGAAATTGCGTCGCTATGAAATACGAGTACTATGTGTTCTAAGACATTTCCTTCTAAATCGAGTAACGTTTCTATGGAAACGACAGGATTTTCTTTTGGGATACGACAATCTCATTTCCGATCCACCAATCCTTCTTTACTGCATCCCTCACTCCCAAACATTGACGAATTCACACGGAAATTGCGTCGCTATGAAATACGAGTACTATGGGTTCTATGACTTCTCCTTCTAAATCGTGTAACGTTTCTATGGAAACGACAGGATTTTCTTTTGGAATACGACAATCACATTTCCGATCCACTAATCGTTCTTTACTGCATCCCTCACTCCCAAACATTGACGAATTCACACGGAAATTCCGTCGCTATGAAATACGAGAACTATGTGTTCTAAGAATATTCTTCTAAATCGAGTAACGTTTCTACGGAAACGACAGGATTTTCTTTTGGGATACGACATTCACATTTCCGATCCACTAATCGTTCTTTACTGCATCCCTTACTCCCAAACATTGACGAATTCACACGGAAATTGCGTCGCTATGAAATACGAGTACAATGTGTTCTAAGACATTTCCTTCTAAATCGAGTAACGCTTCTATGGAAACGACAGGATTTTCTTTTGGGATGTGACAATCACATTTCCGATCCACTAATCCTTCTTTACTGCATCCCTCACTCCCAAACATTGACGAATTCACACGGAAATTCCGTCGCTATGAAATACGAGTACTATGTGTTCTAAGACATTTCCTTCTAAATCGAATAACGTTTCTATGGAAACGACAGGATTTTCTTTTGGGATACGACAATCACATTTCCGATCCACTAATCCTTCTTTACTGCATCCTTCACTCCAAAACATTGAAGAATTCACACGGAAATTGCGTCGATATGAAATACGAGTACTGTGTGTTCTAAGACATTTCCCTCTAAATCGAGTAACGTTTCTATGGAAACGACAGGATTTTCATTTGGGATACGACAATCACATTTCCGATCCACTAATCGTTCTTTACTGCATCCCTCACTCCCAAACATTGACGAATTCACACGGAAATTGCGTCGCTATGAAATACGAGTACTATGTGTTCTAAGACATTTCCTTCTAAATCGAGCAACGTTTCTATGGAAACGGCAGGATTTTCTTTTGGGATACGACAATCTCATTTCCGATCCACCAATCCTTCTTTACTGCATCCCTCACTCCCAAACATTGACGAATTCACACGGAAATTGCGTCGCTATGAAATACGAGTACTATGTGTTCTAAGACATTTCCTTCTAAATCGAGTAACGTTTCTATGGAAACGACAGGATTTTCTTTTGGGATACGACAATCTCACTTCCGATCCACCAATCCTTCTTTACTGCATCCCTCACTCCCAAACATTGACGAATTCACACGGAAATTGCGTCGCTATGAAATACGAGTACTATGTGTTCTAAGACATTACCTTCTAAATCGAGTAACGTTTCTATGGAAACGACAGGATTTTCTTTTGGGATACCCCAATCACATTTTCGATCCACTAATCGTTCTTTACTGCATCCCTCACTCCCAAACATTGACGAATTCACACGGAAATTGCGTCGCTATGAAATACGAGTACTATGTGCTCTAAGACATTTCCTTCTAAATCGAGTAACGTTTCTATGGAAACGACAGGATTTTCTTTTGGGATACGACAATCTCATTTTCGATCCACTAATCCTTCTTTACTGCATCCCTCAATCCCAACCATTGACGAATTCACACGGAAATTCCGTCGCTATGAAATACGAGTACTATGTGTTCTAAGACATTTCCATCTAAATCGAGTAACGTTTCTATGGAAACGACAGGATTTTCTTTTGGGATACGACAATCTCATTTCCGATCCACTAATCCTTCTTTACTGCATCCCTCACTCCCAAATATTGACGAATTCACACGGAAATTGCGTCGCTATGAAATACGAGTACTATGTGTTCTAAGACATTTCCTTCTAAATCGAGTAACGTTTCTATGGAAACGACAGGATTTTCTTTTGGGATACGACAATCACGTTTCCGATCCACTAATCGTTCTTTACTGCATCCCTCACTCCCAAACATTGACGAATTCTCACGGAAATTGCGTCGCTATGAAATACGAGGACTATGTGTTCTAAGACATTTCCTTCTAAATCGAGTAACTTTTCTATGGAAACGACAGGATTTTCTTTTGGGATACGACAATCTCATTTCCGATCCACTAATCGTTCTTTACTGCATCCCTCACTCCCAAACATTGACGAATTCACACGGAAATTCCGTCGCTATGAAATACGAGTACTATGTGTTCTAAGACATTTCCTTCTAAATCGAGTAACGTTTCTATGGAAACGACAGGATTTTCTTTTGGGATACGACAATCACATTTCCGATCCACTAATCGTTCTTTACTGCATCCCTCACTCCCAAACATTGACGAATTCACACGGAAATTGCGTAGCTATGAAATACGAGTACTATGTGTTCTAAGACATTTCCTTCTAAATCGAGTAACGTTTCTATGGAAACGACAGGATTTTCTTTTGGGATACGACAATCTCATTTCCGATCCACTAATCGTTCTTTACTGCATCCCTCACTCCCAAACATTGACGAATTCACACGGAAGTTGCGTCGCTATGAAATGCGAGTACTATGTGTTCTAAGACATTTCCTTCTAAGTCGAGTAACGTTTATATGGAAACGACAGGATTTTCTTTTGGGATACGACAATCACATTTCCGATCCACTAATCGTTCTTTACTGCATCACTGACTCCCAAACATTGACGAATTCACACGGAAATTGCGTCGCTATGAAATACGAGTACTATGTGTTCTAAGACATTTCCTTCTAAATCGAGTAACGTTTCTATGGAAACGACAGGATTTTCTTTTGGGATACGACAATCACATTTCCGATCCACTAATCGTTCTTTACTGCATCCCTCACTCCTACACATTGACGAAATCACACGGAAATTCAGTCGCTATGAAGTACGAGTACTATGTGTTCTAAGACATTTCCTTCTAATTCGAGTAACGTTTCTATGGAAACGACAGGATTTTCTTTTGTGTTACGACAATCTCATTTCCGATCCACTAATCCTTCTTTACTGCATCCCTCACTCCCAAACATTGACGAATTCACACGGAAATTCCGTCGCTATGAAATACGAGTACTATGTGTTCTAAGACATTTCCTTCTAAATCGAGTAACGTTTCTATGGAAACGACAGGATTTTCTTTTGGGATACTACAATCTCATTTCCGACCCACTGATCCTTCTTTACTGCATCCCTCACTCCCACACATTGTCGAATTCACACGGAAATTCCGTCGCTATGAAATACGAGAACTATGTGTTCTAAGAATTTTCTTCTAAATCGAGTAACGTTTCTACGGAAACGACAAGATTTTCTATTGGGATACGACATTCACATTTCCGATCCACTAATCGTTCTTTACTGCATCCCTCACTCCCAAACATTGACGAATTCACACGGAAATTGCGTCGCTATGAAATACGAGTACTATGTGTTCTAAGACATTTCCTTCTAAATCGAGTAACGCTTCTATGGAAACGACAGGATTTTCTTTTGGGATGTGACAATCACATTTCCGATCCACTAATCCTTCTTTACTGCATCCCTCACTCCCAAACATTGACGAATTCACATGGAAATTCCGTCGCTATGAAATACGAGTACTATGTGTTCTAAGACATTTCCTTCTAAATCGAATAACGTTTCTATGGAAACGACAGGATTTTCTTTTGGGATACGACAATCACATTTCCGATCCACTAATCGTTCTTTACTGCATCCCACACTCCCAAACATTGACGAATTCACACGGAAATTGCGTCGCTATGAAATACGAGTACTATGTGTTCTAAGACATTTCCTTCTAAATCGAGCAACGTTTCTATGGAAACGACAGGATTTTTTTTTTTTGGGATACGACAATCTCATTTCCGATCCACCAATCCTTCTTTACTGCATCCCTCACTCCCAAACATTGACGAATTCACACGGAAATTGCGTCGCTATGAAATACGAGTACTATGTGTTCTAAGACATTTCCTTCTAAATCGAGTAACGTTTCTATGGAAACGACAGGATTTTCTTTTGGGATACGACAATCTCACTTCCGATCCACCAATCCTTCTTTACTGCATCCCTCACTCCCAAACACTGACGAATTCACACGGAAATTGCGTCGCTATGAAATACGAGTACTATGTGTTCTAAGACATTTCCTTCTAAATCGAGTAACGTTTCTATGGAAACGACAGGATTTTCTTTTGGGATACCACAATCTCATTTCCGATCCACTAATCGTTCTTTACTGCATCCCTCACTCCCAAACATTGACGAATTCACACGGAAATTGCGTCGCTGTGAAATACGAGTACTATGTGTTTTAAGACATTTCCTTCTAAATCGAGGAACGTTTCTATGGAAACGACAGGATTTTCTTTTGGGATACGACAATCTCATTTCCGATCAACTAATCCTTCTTTACTGCATCCATCAATCCCAACCATTGACGAATTCACACGGAAATTCCGTCGCTATGAAATACGAGTACTATGTGTTCTAAGACATTTCCTTCTAAATCGAGTAACGTTTCTATGGAAAAGACAGGATTTTCTTTTGGGATACGACAATCACATTTCCGATCCACTAATCGTTCTTTACTGCATCCCTCACTCCCAAACATTGACGAATTCACACGGAAATTGCGTAGCTATGAAATACGAGTACTATGTGTTCTAAGACATTTCCTTCTAAATCGAGTAACGTTTCTATGGAAACGACAGGATTTTCTTTTGGGATACGACAATCTCATTTCCGATCCACTAATCGTTCTTTACTGCATCCCTCACTCCCAAACATTGACGAATTCACACGGAAGTTGCGTCGCTATGAAATGCGAGTACTATGTGTTCTAAGACATTTCCTTCTAAGTCGAGTAACGTTTATATGGAAACGACAGGATTTTCTTTTGGGATACGACAATCACATTTCCGATCCACTAATCGTTCTTTACTGCATCACTGACTCCCAAACATTGACGAATTCACACGGAAATTGCGTCGCTATGAAATTCGAGTACTATGTGTTCTAAGACATTTCCTTCTAAATCGAGTAACGTTTCTATGGAAACGACAGGATTTTCTTTTGGGATACGACAATCACATTTCCGATCCACTAATCGTTCTTTACTGCATCCCTCACTCCTACACATTGACGAAATCACACGGAAATTCAGTCGCTATGAAGTACGAGTACTATGTGTTCTAAGACATTTCCTTCTAATTCGAGTAACGTTTCTATGGAAACGACAGGATTTTCTTTTGTGTTACGACAATCTCATTTCCGATCCACTAATCCTTCTTTACTGCATCCCTCACTCCCAAACATTGACGAATTCACACGGAAATTCCGTCGCTATGAAATACGAGTACTATGTGTTCTAAGACATTTCCTTCTAAATCGAGTAACGTTTCTATGGAAACGACAGGATTTTCTTTTGGGATACTACAATCTCATTTCCGACCCACTGATCCTTCTTTACTGCATCCCTCACTCCCACACATTGTCGAATTCACACGGAAATTCCGTCGCTATGAAATACGAGAACTATGTGTTCTAAGAATTTTCTTCTAAATCGAGTAACGTTTCTACGGAAACGACAAGATTTTCTATTGGGATACGACATTCACATTTCCGATCCACTAATCGTTCTTTACTGCATCCCTCACTCCCAAACATTGACGAATTCACACGGAAATTGCGTCACTATGAAATACGAGTACTATGTGTTCTAAGACATTTCCTTCTAAATCGAGTAACGCTTCTATGGAAACGACAGGATTTTCTTTTGGGATGTGACAATCACATTTCCGATCCACTAATCCTTCTTTACTGCATCCCTCACTCCCAAACATTGACGAATTCACATGGAAATTCCGTCGCTATGAAATACGAGTACTATGTGTTCTAAGACATTTCCTTCTAAATCGAATAACGTTTCTTTGGAAACGACAGGATTTTCTTTTGGGATACGTCAATCACATTTCCGATCCACTAATCGTTCTTTACTGCATCCCTCACTCCCAAACATTGACGAATTCACACGGAAATTGCGTCGCTATGAAATACGAGTACTATGTGTTCTAAGACATTTCCTTCTAAATCGAGCAACGTTTCTATGGAAACGACAGGATTTTTTTTTTTTGGGATACGACAATCTCATTTCCGATCCACCAATCCTTCTTTACTGCATCCCTCACTCCCAAACACTGACGAATTCACACGGAAATTGCGTCGCTATGAAATACGAGTACTATGTGTTCTAAGACATTTCCTTCTAAATCGAGTAACGTTTCTATGGAAACGACAGGATTTTCTTTTGGGATACCACAATCTCATTTCCGATCCACTAATCGTTCTTTACTGCATCCCTCACTCCCAAACATTGACGAATTCACACGGAAATTGCGTCGCTATGAAATACGAGTACTATGTGTTTTAAGACATTTCCTTCTAAATCGAGGAACGTTTCTATGGAAACGACAGGATTTTCTTTTGGGATACGACAATCTCATTTCCGATCAACTAATCCTTCTTTACTGCATCCATCAATCCCAACCATTGACGAATTCACACGGAAATTCCGTCGCTATGAAATACGAGTACTATGTGTTCTAAGACATTTCCATCTAAATCGAGTAACGTTTCTATGGAAACGACAGGATTTTCTTTTGGGATACGACAATCTCATTTCCGATCCACTAATCGTTCTTTACTGCATCCCTCACTCCCAAACATTGACGAATTCACACGGAAATTGCGTCGCTATGAAATACGAGTACTATGTGTTCTAAGACATTTCCTTCTAAATCGAGTAACGTTTCTATGGAAACGACAGGATTTTCTTTTGGGATACGACAATCACATTTCCGATCCACTAATCCTTTTTAACTGCATCCCTCACTCCCAAACATGACGAATTCTCACGGAAATTGCGTCGCTATGAAATACGAGGACTATGTGTCCTAAGACATTTCCTTCTAAATCGAGTAACTTTTCTATGGAAACGACAGGATTTTCTTTTGGGATACGACAATCTCATTTCCGATCCACTAATCGTTCTTTACTGCATCCCTCACTCCCAAACATTGACGAATTCACACGGAAATTCCGTCGCTATGAAATACGAGTACTATGTGTTCTAAGACATTTCCTTCTAAATCGAGTAACGTTTCTATGGAAACGACAGGATTTTCTTTTGGGATACGACAATCACATTTCCGATCCACTAATCGTTCTTTACTGCATCCCTCACTCCCAAACATTGACGAATTCACACGGAAGTTGCGTCGCTATGAACTGCGAGTACTATGTGTTCTAAGACATTTCCTTCTAAGTCGAGTAACGTTTATATGGAAACGACAGGATTTTCTTTTGGGATACGACAATCACATTTCCGATCCACTAATCGTTCTTTACTGCATCACTCACTCCCAAACATTGACGAATTCACACGGAAATTGCGTCGCTATGAAATACGAGTACTATGTGTTCTAAGACATTTCCTTCTAAATCGAGTAACGTTTCTATGGAAACGACAGGATTTTCTTTTGGGATACGACAATCACATTTCCGATCCACTAATCGTTCTTTACTGCATCCCTCACTCCCACACATTGACGAATTCACACGGAAATTGCGTCGCTATGAAATACGAGTACTATGTGTTCTAAGACATTTCCTTCTAAATCGAGTAACGTTTCTATGGAAACGACAGGATTTTCTTTTGGGATACTACAATCTCATTTCCGATCCACTGATCCTTCTTTACTGCATCCCTCACTCCCACACATTGTCGAATTCACACGGAAATTCCGTCGCTATGAAATACGAGAACTATGTGTTTTAAGAATTTTCTTCTAAATCGAGTAACGTTTCTACGGAAACGACAGGATTTTCTATTGGGATACGACATTCACATTTCCGATCCACTAATCGTTCTTTACTGCATCCCTCACTCCCAAACATTGACGAATTCACACGGAAATTGCGTCGCTATGAAATACGAGTACTATGTGTTCTAAGACATTTCCTTCTAAATCGAGTAACGCTTCTATGGAAACGACAGGATTTTCTTTTGGGATGTGACAATCACATTTCCGATCCACTAATCCTTCTTTACTGCATCCCTCACTCCCAAACATTGACGAATTCACATGGAAATTCCGTCGCTATGAAATACGAGTACTATGTGTTCTAAGACATTTCCTTCTAAATCGAATAACGTTTCTATGGAAACGACAGGATTTTCTTTTGGGATACGACAATCACATTTCCGATCCACTAATCCTTCTTTACTGCATCCTTCACTCCAAAACATTGAAGAATTCACACGGAAATTGCGTCGCTATGAAATACGAGTACTATGTGTTCTAAGATATTTCCTTCTAAATCGAGTAACGTTTCTATGGAAACGACAGGATTTTCATTTGGGATACGACAATCACATTTCCGATCCACTAATCGTTCTTTACTGCATCCCTCACTCCCAAACATTGACGAATTCACACGGAAATTGCGTCGCTATGAAATACGAGTACTATGTGTTCTAAGACATTTCCTTCTAAATCGAGCAACGTTTCTATGGAAACGACAGGTTTTTTTTTTTGGGATACGACAATCTCATTTCCGATCCACCAATCCTTCTTTACTGCATCCCTCACTCCCAAACATTGACGAATTCACACGGAAATTGCGTCGCTATGAAATACGAGTACTATGTGTTCTAAGACATTTCCTTCTAAATCGAGTAACGTTTCTATGGAAACGACAGGATTTTCTTTCGGGATACGACAATCTCACTTCCGATCCACCAATCCTTCTTTACTGCATCCCTCACTCCCAAACACTGACGAATTCACACGGAAATTGCGTCGCTATGAAATACGAGTACTATGTGTTCTAAGACATTTCCTTCTAAATCGAGTAACGTTTCTATGGAAACGACAGGATTTTCTTTTGGGATACCACAATCACATTTCCGATCCACTAATCGTTCTTTACTGCATCCCTCACTCCCAAACATTGACGAATTCACACGGAAATTGCGTCGCTATGAAATACGAGTACTATGTGTTTTAAGACATTTCCTTCTAAATCGAGTAACGTTTCTATGGAAACGACAGGATTTTCTTTTGGGATACGACAATCTCATTTCCGATCAACTAATCCTTCTTTACTGCATCCATCAATCCCAACCATTGACGAATTCACACGGAAATTCCGTCGCTATGAAATACGAGTACTATGTGTTCTAAGACATTTCCATCTAAATCGAGTAACGTTTCTATGGAAACGACAGGATTTTCTTTTGGGATACGACAATCTCATTTCCGATCCACTAATCGTTCTTTACTGCATCCCTCACTCCCAAACATTGACGAATTCACACGGAAATTGCGTCGCTATGAAATACGAGTACTATGTGTTCTAAGACATTTCCTTCTAAATCGAGTAACGTTTCTATGGAAACGACAGGATTTTCTTTTGGGATACGACAATCACATTTCCGATCCACTAATCCTTTTTAACTGCATCCCTCACTCCCAAACATTGACGAATTCTCACGGAAATTGAGTCGCTATGAAATACGAGGACTATGTGTCCTAAGACATTTCCTTCTAAATCGAGTAACTTTTCTATGGAAACGACAGAATTTTCTTTTGGGATACGACAATCTCATTTCCGATCCACTAATCGTTCTTTACTGCATCCCTCACTCCCAAACATTGACGAATTCACACGGAAATTCCGTCGCTATGAAATACGAGTACTATGTGTTCTAAGACATTTCCTTCTAAATCGAGTAACGTTTCTATGGAAACGACAGGATTTTCTTTTGGGATACGACAATCACATTTCCGATCCACTAATCGTTCTTTACTGCATCCCTCACTCCCAAACATTGACGAATTCACACGGAAATTGCGTCGCTATGAAATACGAGTACTATGTGTTCTAAGACATTTCCTTCTAAATCGAGTAACGTTTCTATGGAAACGACAGGATTTTCTTTTGGGATACGACAATCTCATTTCCGATCCACTAATCGTTCTTTACTGCATCCCTCACTCCCAAACATTGACGAATTCACACGGAAGTTGCGTCGCTATGAAATGCGAGTACTATGTGTTCTAAGACATTTCCTTCTAAGTCGAGTAACGTTTATATGGAAACGACAGGATTTTCTTTTGGGATACGACAATCTCATTTCCGATCCACTAATCCTTCTTTACTGCATCTATCAATCCCAACCATTGACGAATTCACACGGAAATTCCGTCGCTATGAAATACGAGTACTATGTGTTCTAAGACATTTCCATCTAAATCGAGTAACGTTTCTATGGAAACGACAGGATTTTCTTTTGGGATACGACAATCTCATTTCCGATCCACTAATCCTTCTTTACTTCATCCCTCACTCCCAAACATTGACGAATTCACACGGAAATTGCGTCGCTATGAAATACGAGTACTATGTGTTCTAAGACATTTCCTTCTAAATCGAGTAACGTTTCTATGGAAACGACAGGATTTTCTTTTGGGATACGACAATCACATTTCCGATCCACTAATTCTTCTTTACTGCATCCCTCACTCCCAAACATTGACGAATTCTCACGGAAATTGCGTCGCTATGAAATACGAGGACTATGTGTCCTAAGACATTTCCTTCTAAATCGAGTAACTTTTCTATAGAAACGACAGGATTTTCTTTTGGGATACGACAATCTCATTTCCGATCCACTAATCGTTCTTTACTGCATCCCTCACTCCCAAACATTGACGAATTCACACGGAAATTCCGTCGCTATGAAATACGAGTACTATGTGTTCTAAGACATTTCCTTCTAAATCGAGTAACGTTTCTATGGAAGCGACAGGATTTTCTTTTGGGATACGACAATCACATTTCCGATCCACTAATCGTTCTTTACTGCATCCCTCACTCCCAAACATTGACGAATTCACACGGAAATTGCGTCGCTATGAAATACGAGTACTATGTGTTCTAAGACATTTCCTTCTAAATCGAGTAACGTTTCTATGGAAACGACAGGATTTTCTTTTGGGATACGACAATCTCATTTCCGATCCACTAATCGTTCTTTACTGCATCCCTCACTCCCAAACATTGACGAATTCACACGGAAATTGCATCGCTATGAAATACGAGTACTATGTGTTCTAAGACATTTCCTTCTAAATCTAGTAACGTTTCTATGGAAACGACAGGATTTTCTTTTGGGATACGACAATCTCATTTCCGATCCACTAATCGTTCTTTACTGCATCACTCACTCCCAAACATTGACGAATTCACACGGAAATTGCGTCGCTATGAAATACGAGTACTATGTGCTCTAAGACATTTCCTTCTAAATCGAGTAACGTTTCTATGGAAACGACAGGATTTTCTTTTGGGATACGACAATCTCATTTCCGATCCACTAATCGTTCTTTACTGTATCACTCACTCCCAAACATTGACGAATTCACACGGAAATTGCGTCGCTATGAAATACGAGTACTATGTGCTCTAAGACATTTCCTTCTAAATCGAGTAACGTTTCTATGGAAACGACAGGATTTTCTTTTGGGATACGACAATCTCATTTCCGATCCACTAATCGTTCTTTACTGCATCCCTCACTCCCAAACATTGACGAATTCACACGGAAATTCCGTCGCTATGAAATACGAGTACTATGTGTTCTAAGACATTTCCTTCTAAATCGAGTAACGTTTGTATGGAAGCGACAGGATTTTCTTTTGGGATACGACAATCACATTTCCGATCCACTAATCGTTCTTTACTGCATCCCTCACTCCCAAACATTGACGAATTCACACGGAAATTGCGTCGCTATGAAATACGAGTACTATGTGTTCTAAGACATTTCCTTCTAAATCGAGTAACGTTTCTATGGAAACGACAGGATTTTCTTTTGGGATACGACAATCTCATTTCCGATCCACTAATCGTTCTTTACTGCATCCCTCACTCCCAAACATTGACGAATTCACACGGAAATTGCGTCGCTATGAAATACGAGTACTATGTGTTCTAAGACATTTCCTTCTAAATCTAGTAACGTTTCTATGGAAACGACAGGATTTTCTTTTGGGATACGACAATCTCATTTCCGATCCACTAATCGTTCTTTACTGCATCACTCACTCCCAAACATTGACGAATTCACACGGAAATTGCATCGCTATGATATACGAGTACTATGTGCTCTAAGACATTTCCTTCTAAATCGAGTAACGTTTCTATGGAAACGACAGGATTTTCTTTTGGGATACGACAATCTCATTTCCGAACCACTAATCGTTCTTTACTGCATCCCTCACTCCCAAACATTGACGAATTCACACGGAAATTGCGTCGCTATGAAATACGAGTACTATGTGTTCTAAGACATTTCCTTCTAAATCGAGTAACGTTTCTATGGAAACGACAGGATTTTCTTTTGGGATACGACAATCACATTTCCGATCCACTAATCGTTCTTTACTGCATCCCTCACTCCCAAACATTGACGAATTCACACGGAAATTGCGTCGCAATGAAATACGTTTACTATGTGTTCTAAGACATTTCCTTCTAAATCGAGTAACGTTTCTATGGAAACGACAGGATTTTCTTTCGGGATACGACGATCACATTTCCGATCCACTAATCGTTCTTTACTGCATCCCTCACTCCCAAACATTGACGAATTCACACGGAAATTGCGTCGCTATGAAACACGAGTACTATGTGTTCTAAGACATTTCCTTCAAAATCGAGTAACGTTTCTATGGAAACGACAGGATTTTCTTTTGGGATATGACAATCACATTTCCGATCCACTAATCGTTCTTTACTGCATCCCTCACTCCGAAACATTGACGAATTCACACGGAAACTGCGTCGCTATAAAATGCGAGTACTATGTGTTCTAAGACATTTCCTTCTAAATCGAGTAACGTTTCTATGGAAACGACAGGATTTTCTTTTGGGGTACGACAATCTCTTTTCCGATCCACTAATCGTTCTTTACTGCATCCCTCACTCCCAAACATTGACGAATTCACACGGAAGTTGCATCGCTATAAAATACGAGTACTATGTGTTCTAAGACATTTCCTTCTAAATCGAGTAACGTTTCTATGGAAACGACAGGATTTTCTTTTAAGATACGACAATCACATTTCCGATCCACTAATTCTTCTTTACTTCATCCCTCACTCCCAAACATTGACGAATTCTCACGGAAATTGCGTCGCTATGAAATACGAGGCCTATGTGTCCTAAGACATTTCCTTCTAAATCGAGTAACTTTTCTATAGAAACGACAGGATTTTCTTTTGGGATACGACAATCTCATTTCCGATCCACTAATCGTTCTTTACTGCATCCCTCACTCCCAAACATTGACGAATTCACACGGAAATTCCGTCGCTATGAAATACGAGTACTATGTGTTCTAAGACATTTCCTTCTAAATCGAGTAACGTTTCTATGGAAGCGACAGGATTTTCTTTTGGGATACGACAATCACATTTCCGATCCACTAATCGTTCTTTACTGCATCCCTCACTCCCAAACATTGACGAATTCACACGGAAATTGCGTCGCTATGAAATACGAGTACTATGTGTTCTAAGACATTTCCTTCTAAATCGAGTAACGTTTCTATGGAAACGACAGGATTTTCTTTTGGGATACGACAATCTCATTTCCGATCCACTAATCGTTCTTTACTGCATCCCTCACTCCCAAACATTGACGAATTCACACGGAAATTGCGTCGCTATGAAATACGAGTACTATGTGTTCTAAGACATTTCCTTCTAAATCTAGTAACGTTTCTATGGAAACGACAGGATTTTCTTTTGGGATACGACAATCTCATTTCCGATCCACTAATCGTTCTTTACTGCATCACTCACTCCCAAACATTGACGAATTCACACGGAAATTGCGTCGCTATGATATACGAGTACTATGTGCTCTAAGACATTTCCTTCTAAATCGAGTAACGTTTCTATGGAAGCGACAGGATTTTCTTTTGGGATACGACAATCTCATTTCCGATCCACTAATCGTTCTTTACTGTATCACTCACTCCCAAACATTGACGAATTCACACGGAAATTGCGTCGCTATGAAATACGGGTACTATGTGCTCTAAGACATTTCCTTCTAAATCGAGTAACGTTTCTATGGAAACGACAGGATTTTCTTTTGGGATACGACAATCACATTTCCGATCCACTAATCGTTCTTTACTGCATCCCTCACTCCAAAACATTGACGAATTCACACGGAAATTGCGTCGCTATGAAATACGAGTACTTTGTGCTCTAAGACATTTCCTTCTAAATCGAGTAACGTTTCTATGGAAACGACAGGATTTTCTTTTGGGATACGACAATCACATTTCCGATCCACTAATCCTCCTTTACTGCATCCCTCACACCCAAACATTGACGAATTCACACGGAAATTGCGTCGCTATGAAATACGAGTACTATTGTTCTAAGACATTTCTTTCTAAATCGAGTAACGTTTCTATGGAAACGACAGGATTTTCTTTTGGGATACGACAATCTCATTTCCGATCCACTAATCGTTCTTTACTGCATCCCTCACTCCCAAACATTGACGAATTCACACGGAAATTGCGTCGCTATGAAATACGAGTACTATGTGTTCTAAGACATTTCCTTCTAAATCGAGCAACGTTTCTATGGAAACGACAGGTTTTTTTTTTTGGGATACGACAATCTCATTTCCGATCCACCAATCCTTCTTTACTGCATCCCTCACTCCCAAACATTGACGAATTCACACGGAAATTGCGTCGCTATGAAATACGAGTACTATGTGTTCTAAGACATTTCCTTCTAAATCGAGTAACGTTTCTATGGAAACGACAGGATTTTCTTTTGGGATACGACAATCTCACTTCCGATCCACCAATCCTTCTTTACTGCATCCCTCACTCCCAAACACTGACGAATTCACACGGAAATTGCGTCGCTATGAAATACGAGTACTATGTGTTCTAAGACATTTCCTTGTAAATCGAGTAACGTTTCTATGGAAACGACAGGATTTTCTTTTGGGATACCACAATCACATTTCCGATCCACTAATCGTTCTTTACTGCATCCCTCACTCCCAAACATTGACGAATTCACACGGAAATTGCGTCGCTATGAAATACGAGGACTATGTGTCCTAAGACATTTCCTTCTAAATCGAGTAACTTTTCTATAGAAACGACAGGATTTTCTTTTGGGATACGACAATCACATTTCCGATCCACTAATTCTTCTTTACTGCATCCCTCACTCCCAAACATTGACGAATTCTCACGGAAATTGCGTCGCTATGAAATACGAGGACTATGTGTCCTAAGACATTTCCTTCTAAATCGAGTAACTTTTCTATAGAAACGACAGGATTTTCTTTTGGGATACGACAATCTCATTTCCGATCCACTAATCGTTCTTTACTGCATCCCTCACTCCCAAACATTGACGAATTCACACGGAAATTCCGTCGCTATGAAATACGAGTACTATGTGTTCTAAGACATTTCCTTCTAAATCGAGTAACGTTTCTATGGAAGCGACAGGATTTTCTTTTGGGATACGACAATCACATTTCCGATCCACTAATCGTTCTTTACTGCATCCCTCACTCCCAAACATTGACGAATTCACACGGAAATTGCGTCGCTATGAAATACGAGTACTATGTGTTCTAAGACATTTCCTTCTAAATCGAGTAACGTTTCTATGGAAACGACAGGATTTTCTTTTGGGATACGACAATCTCATTTCCGATCCACTAATCGTTCTTTACTGCATCCCTCACTCCCAAACATTGACGAATTCACACGGAAATTGCATCGCTATGAAATACGAGTACTATGTGTTCTAAGACATTTCCTTCTAAATCTAGTAACGTTTCTATGGAAACGACAGGATTTTCTTTTGGGATACGACAATCTCATTTCCGATCCACTAATCGTTCTTTACTGCATCACTCACTCCCAAACATTGACGAATTCACACGGAAATTGCGTCGCTATGAAATACGAGTACTATGTGCTCTAAGACATTTCCTTCTAAATCGAGTAACGTTTCTATGGAAACGACAGGATTTTCTTTTGGGATACGACAATCTCATTTCCGATCCACTAATCGTTCTTTACTGTATCACTCACTCCCAAACATTGGCGAATTCACACGGAAATTGCGTCGCTATGAAATACGAGTACTATGTGCTCTAAGACATTTCCTTCTAAATCGAGTAACGTTTCTATGGAAACGACAGGATTTTCTTTTGGGATACGACAATCTCATTTCCGATCCACTAATCGTTCTTTACTGCATCCCTCACTCCCAAACATTGACGAATTCACACGGAAATTCCGTCGCTATGAAATACGAGTACTATGTGTTCTAAGACATTTCCTTCTAAATCGAGTAACGTTTGTATGGAAGCGACAGGATTTTCTTTTGGGATACGACAATCACATTTCCGATCCACTAATCGTTCTTTACTGCATCCCTCACTCCCAAACATTGACGAATTCACACGGAAATTGCGTCGCTATGAAATACGAGTACTATGTGTTCTAAGACATTTCCTTCTAAATCGAGTAACGTTTCTATGGAAACGACAGGATTTTCTTTTGGGATACGACAATCTCATTTCCGATCCACTAATCGTTCTTTACTGCATCCCTCACTCCCAAACATTGACGAATTCACACGGAAATTGCGTCGCTATGAAATACGAGTACTATGTGTTCTAAGACATTTCCTTCTAAATCTAGTAACGTTTCTATGGAAACGACAGGATTTTCTTTTGGGATACGACAATCTCATTTCCGATCCACTAATCGTTCTTTACTGCATCACTCACTCCCAAACATTGACGAATTCACACGGAAATTGCGTCGCTATGATATACGAGTACTATGTGCTCTAAGACATTTCCTTCTAAATCGAGTAACGTTTCTATGGAAACGACAGGATTTTCTTTCGGGATACGACGATCACATTTCCGATCCACTAATCGTTCTTTACTGCATCCCTCACTCCCAAACATTGACGAATTCACACGGAAATTGCGTCGCTATGAAACACGAGTACTATGTGTTCTAAGACATTTCCTTCAAAATCGAGTAACGTTTCTATGGAAACGACAGGATTTTCTTTTGGGATATGACAATCACATTTCCGATCCACTAATCGTTCTTTACTGCATCCCTCACTCCGAAACATTGACGAATTCACACGGAAACTGCGTCGCTATAAAATGCGAGTACTATGTGTTCTAAGACATTTCCTTCTAAATCGAGTAACGTTTCTATGGAAACGACAGGATTTTCTTTTGGGGTACGACAATCTCTTTTCCGATCCACTAATCGTTCTTTACTGCATCCCTCACTCCCAAACATTGACGAATTCACACGGAAGTTGCATCGCTATAAAATACGAGTACTATGTGTTCTAAGACATTTCCTTCTAAATCGAGTAACGTTTCTATGGAAACGACAGGATTTTCTTTTAAGATACGACAATCACATTTCCGATCCACTAATTCTTCTTTACTTCATCCCTCACTCCCAAACATTGACGAATTCTCACGGAAATTGCGTCGCTATGAAATACGAGGACTATGTGTCCTAAGACATTTCCTTCTAAATCGAGTAACTTTTCTATAGAAACGACAGGATTTTCTTTTGGGATACGACAATCTCATTTCCGATCCACTAATCGTTCTTTACTGCATCCCTCACTCCCAAACATTGACGAATTCACACGGAAATTCCGTCGCTATGAAATACGAGTACTATGTGTTCTAAGACATTTCCTTCTAAATCGAGTAACGTTTCTATGGAAGCGACAGGATTTTCTTTTGGGATACGACAATCACATTTCCGATCCACTAATCGTTCTTTACTGCATCCCTCACTCCCAAACATTGACGAATTCACACGGAAATTGCGTCGCTATGAAATACGAGTACTATGTGTTCTAAGACATTTCCTTCTAAATCGAGTAACGTTTCTATGGAAACGACAGGATTTTCTTTTGGGATACGACAATCTCATTTCCGATCCACTAATCGTTCTTTACTGCATCCCTCACTCCCAAACATTGACGAATTCACACGGAAATTGCGTCGCTATGAAATACGAGTACTATGTGTTCTAAGACATTTCCTTCTAAATCTAGTAACGTTTCTATGGAAACGACAGGATTTTCTTTTGGGATACGACAATCTCATTTCCGATCCACTAATCGTTCTTTACTGCATCACTCACTCCCAAACATTGACGAATTCACACGGAAATTGCGTCGCTATGATATACGAGTACTATGTGCTCTAAGACATTTCCTTCTAAATCGAGTAACGTTTCTATGGAAGCGACAGGATTTTCTTTTGGGATACGACAATCTCATTTCCGATCCACTAATCGTTCTTTACTGTATCACTCACTCCCAAACATTGACGAATTCACACGGAAATTGCGTCGCTATGAAATACGGGTACTATGTGCTCTAAGACATTTCCTTCTAAATCGAGTAACGTTTCTATGGAAACGACAGGATTTTCTTTTGGGATACGACAATCACATTTCCGATCCACTAATCGTTCTTTACTGCATCCCTCACTCCCAAACATTGACGAATTCACACGGAAATTGCGTCGCTATGAAATACGAGTACTATGTGTTCTAAGACATTTCCTTCTAAATCGAGTAACGTTTCTATGGAAACGACAGGATTTTCTTTTGGGATACGACAATCTCAGTTCCGATCCACCAATCCTTCTTTACTGCATCCCTCACTCCCAAACACTGACGAATTCACACGGAAATTGCGTCGCTATGAAATACGAGTACTATGTGTTCTAAGACATTTCCTTCTAAATCGAGTAACGTTTCTATGGAAACGACAGGATTTTCTTTTGGGATACCACAATCACATTTCCGATCCACTAATCGTTCTTTACTGCATCCCTCACTCCCAAACATTGACGAATTCACACGGAAATTGCGTCGCTATGAAATACGAGTACTATGTGTTTTAAGACATTTCCTTCTAAATCGAGTAACGTTTCTATGGAAACGACAGGATTTTCTTTTGGGATACGACAATCTCATTTCCGATCAACTAATCCTTCTTTACTGCATCCATCAATCCCAACCATTGACGAATTCACACGGAAATTCCGTCGCTATGAAATACGAGTACTATGTGTTCTAAGACATTTCCATCTAAATCGAGTAACGTTTCTATGGAAACGACAGGATTTTCTTTTGGGATACGACAATCTCATTTCCGATCCACTAATCGTTCTTTACTGCATCCCTCACTCCCAAACATTGACGAATTCACACGGAAATTGCGTCGCTATGAAATACGAGTACTATGTGTTCTAAGACATTTCCTTCTAAATCGAGTAACGTTTCTATGGAAACGACAGGATTTTCTTTTGGGATACGACAATCACATTTCCGATCCACTAATCCTTTTTAACTGCATCCCTCACTCCCAAACATTGACGAATTCTCACGGAAATTGCGTCGCTATGAAATACGAGGACTATGTGTCCTAAGACATTTCCTTCTAAATCGAGTAACTTTTCTATGGAAACGACAGGATTTTCTTTTGGGATACGACAATCTCATTTCCGATCCACTAATCGTTCTTTACTGCATCCCTCACTCCCAAACATTGACGAATTCACACGGAAATTCCGTCGCTATGAAATACGAGTACTATGTGTTCTAAGACATTTCCTTCTAAATCGAGTAACGTTTCTATGGAAACGACAGGATTTTCTTTTGGGATACGACAATCACATTTCCGATCCACTAATCGTTCTTTACTGCATCCCTCAATCCCAAACATTGACGAATTCACACGGAAATTGCGTCGCTATGAAATACGAGTACTATGTGTTCTAAGACATTTCCTTCTAAATCGAGTAACGTTTCTATGGAAACGACAGGATTTTCTTTTGGGATACGACAATCTCATTTCCGATCCACTAATCGTTCTTTACTGCATCCCTCACTCCCAAACATTGACGAATTCACACGGAAGTTGCGTCGCTATGAAATGCGAGTACTATGTGTTCTAAGACATTTCCTTCTAAGTCGAGTAACGTTTATATGGAAACGACAGGATTTTCTTTTGGGATACGACAATCTCATTTCCGATCCACTAATCCTTCTTTACTGCATCTATCAATCCCAACCATTGACGAATTCACACGGAAATTCCGTCGCTATGAAATACGAGTACTATGTGTTCTAAGACATTTCCATCTAAATCGAGTAACGTTTCTATGGAAACGACAGGATTTTCTTTTGGGATACGACAATCTCATTTCCGATCCACTAATCCTTCTTTACTTCATCCCTCACTCCCAAACATTGACGAATTCACACGGAAATTGCGTCGCTATGAAATACGAGTACTATGTGTTCTAAGACATTTCCTTCTAAATCGAGTAACGTTTCTATGGAAACGACAGGATTTTCTTTTGGGATACGACAATCACATTTCCGATCCACTAATTCTTCTTTACTGCATCCCTCACTCCCAAACATTGACGAATTCTCACGGAAATTGCGTCGCTATGAAATACGAGGACTATGTGTCCTAAGACATTTCCTTCTAAATCGAGTAACTTTTCTATAGAAACGACAGGATTTTCTTTTGGGATACGACAATCTCATTTCCGATCCACTAATCGTTCTTTACTGCATCCCTCACTCCCAAACATTGACGAATTCACACGGAAATTCCGTCGCTATGAAATACGAGTACTATGTGTTCTAAGACATTTCCTTCTAAATCGAGTAACGTTTCTATGGAAGCGACAGGATTTTCTTTTGGGATACGACAATCACATTTCCGATCCACTAATCGTTCTTTACTGCATCCCTCACTCCCAAACATTGACGAATTCACACGGAAATTGCGTCGCTATGAAATACGAGTACTATGTGTTCTAAGACATTTCCTTCTAAATCGAGTAACGTTTCTATGGAAACGACAGGATTTTCTTTTGGGATACGTCAATCTCATTTCCGATCCACTAATCGTTCTTTACTGCATCCCTCACTCCCAAACATTGACGAATTCACACGGAAATTGCATCGCTATGAAATACGAGTACTATGTGTTCTAAGACATTTCCTTCTAAATCTAGTAACGTTTCTATGGAAACGACAGGATTTTCTTTTGGGATACGACAATCTCATTTCCGATCCACTAATCGTTCTTTACTGCATCACTCACTCCCAAACATTGACGAATTCACACGGAAATTGCGTCGCTATGAAATACGAGTACTATGTGCTCTAAGACATTTCCTTCTAAATCGAGTAACGTTTCTATGGAAACGACAGGATTTTCTTTTGGGATACGACAATCTCATTTCCGATCCACTAATCGTTCTTTACTGTTACACTCACTCCCAAACATTGACGAATTCACACGGAAATTGCGTCGCTATGAAATACGAGTACTATGTGCTCTAAGACATTTCCTTCTAAATCGAGTAACGTTTCTATGGAAACGACAGGATTTTCTTTTGGGATACGACAATCTCATTTCCGATCCACTAATCGTTCTTTACTGCATCCCTCACTCCCAAACATTGACGAATTCACACGGAAATTCCGTCGCTATGAAATACGAGTACTATGTGTTCTAAGACATTTCCTTCTAAATCGAGTAACGTTTGTATGGAAGCGACAGGATTTTCTTTTGGGATACGACAATCACATTTCCGATCCACTAATCGTTCTTTACTGCATCCCTCACTCCCAAACATTGACGAATTCACACGGAAATTGCGTCGCTATGAAATACGAGTACTATGTGTTCTAAGACATTTCCTTCTAAATCGAGTAACGTTTCTATGGAAACGACAGGATTTTCTTTTGGGATACGACAATCTCATTTCCGATCCACTAATCGTTCTTTACTGCATCCCTCACTCCCAAACATTGACGAATTCACACGGAAATTGCGTCGCTATGAAATACGAGTACTATGTGTTCTAAGACATTTCCTTCTAAATCTAGTAACGTTTCTATGGAAACGACAGGATTTTCTTTTGGGATACGACAATCTCATTTCCGATCCACTAATCGTTCTTTACTGCATCACTCACTCCCAAACATTGACGAATTCACACGGAAATTGCGTCGCTATGATATACGAGTACTATGTGCTCTAAGACATTTCCTTCTAAATCGAGTAACGTTTCTATGGAAACGACAGGATTTTCTTTTGGGATACGACAATCTCATTTCCGAACCACTAATCGTTCTTTACTGCATCCCTCACTCCCAAACATTGACGAATTCACACGGAAATTGCGTCGCTATGAAATACGAGTACTATGTGTTCTAAGACATTTCCTTCTAAATCGAGTAACGTTTCTATGGAAACGACAGGATTTTCTTTTGGGATACGACAATCACATTTCCGATCCACTAATCGTTCTTTACTGCATCCCTCACTCCCAAACATTGACGAATTCACACGGAAATTGCGTCGCAATGAAATACGTTTACTATGTGTTCTAAGACATTTCCTTCTAAATCGAGTAACGTTTCTATGGAAACGACAGGATTTTCTTTCGGGATACGACAATCACATTTCCGATCCACTAATCGTTCTTTACTGCATCCCTCACTCCCAAACATTGACGAATTCACACGGAAATTGCGTCGCTATGAAACACGAGTACTATGTGTTCTAAGACATTTCCTTCAAAATCGAGTAACGTTTCTATGGAAACGACAGGATTTTCTTTTGGGATATGACAATCACATTTCCGATCCACTAATCGTTCTTTACTGCATCCCTCACTCCCAAACATTGACGAATTCACACGGAAACTGCGTCGCTATAAAATGCGAGTACTATGTGTTCTAAGACATTTCCTTCTAAATCGAGTAACGTTTCTATGGAAACGACAGGATTTTCTTTTGGGGTACAACAATCTCTTTTCCGATCCACTAATCGTTCTTTACTGCATCCCTCACTCCCAAACATTGACGAATTCACACGGAAGTTGCGTCGCTATAAAATACGAGTACTATGTGTTCTAAGACATTTCCTTCTAAATCGAGTAACGTTTCTATGGAAACGACAGGATTTTCTTTTGGGATACGACAATCACATTTCCGATCCACTAATTCTTCTTTACTTCATCCCTCACTCCCAAACATTGACGAATTCTCACGGAAATTGCGTCGCTATGAAATACGAGGACTATGTGTCCTAAGACATTTCCTTCTAAATCGAGTAACTTTTCTATAGAAACGACAGGATTTTCTTTTGGGATACGACAATCTCATTTCCGATCCACTAATCGTTCTTTACTGCATCCCTCACTCCCAAACATTGACGAATTCACAAGGAAATTCCGTCGCTATGAAATACGAGTACTATGTGTTCTAAGACATTTCCTTCTAAATCGAGTAACGTTTCTATGGAAGCGACAGGATTTTCTTTTGGGATACGACAATCACATTTCCGATCCACTAATCGTTCTTTACTGCATCCCTCACTCCCAAACATTGACGAATTCACACGGAAATTGCGTCGCTATGAAATACGAGTACTATGTGTTCTAAGACATTTCCTTCTAAATCGAGTAACGTTTCTATGGAAACGACAGGATTTTCTTTTGGGATACGACAATCTCATTTCCGATCCACTAATCGTTCTTTACTGCATCCCTCACTCCCAAACATTGACGAATTCACACGGAAATTGCATCGCTATGAAATACGAGTACTATGTGTTCTAAGACATTTCCTTCTAAATCTAGTAACGTTTCTATGGAAACGACAGGATTTTCTTTTGGGATACGACAATCTCATTTCCGATCCACTAATCGTTCTTTACTGCATCACTCACTCCCAAACATTGACGAATTCACACGGAAATTGCGTCGCTATGAAATACGAGTACTATGTGCTCTAAGACATTTCCTTCTAAATCGAGTAACGTTTCTGTGGAAACGACAGGATTTTCTTTTGGGATACGACAATCTCATTTCCGATCCACTAATCGTTCTTTACTGTATCACTCACTCCCAAACATTGACGAATTCACACGGAAATTGCGTCGCTATGAAATACGAGTACTATGTGCTCTAAGACATTTCCTTCTAAATCGAGTAACGTTGCTATGGAAACGACAGGATTTTCTTTTGGGATACGACAATCTCATTTCCGATCCACTAATCGTTCTTTACTGCATCCCTCACTCCCAAACATTGACGAATTCACACGGAAATTCCGTCGCTATGAAATACGAGTACTATGTGTTCTAAGACATTTCCTTCTAAATCGAGTAACGTTTGTATGGAAGCGACAGGATTTTCTTTTGGGATACGACAATCACATTTCCGATCCACTAATCGTTTTTTACTGCATCCCTCACTCCCAAACATTGACGAATTCACACGGAAATTGCGTCGCTATGAAATACGAGTACTATGTGTTCTAAGACATTTCCTTCTAAATCGAGTAACGTTTCTATGGAAACGACAGGATTTTCTTTTGGGATACGACAATCTCATTTCCGATCCACTAATCGTTCTTTACTGCATCCCTCACTCCCAAACATTGACGAATTCACACGGAAATTGCGTCGCTATGAAATACGAGTACTATGTGTTCTAAGACATTTCCTTCTAAATCTAGTAACGTTTCTATGGAAACGACAGGATTTTCTTTTGGGATACGACAATCTCATTTCCGATCCACTAATCGTTCTTTACTGCATCACTCACTCCCAAACATTGACGAATTCACACGGAAATTGCGTCGCTATGATATACGAGTACTATGTGCTCTAAGACATTTCCTTCTAAATCGAGTAACGTTTCTATGGAAGCGACAGGATTTTCTTTTGGGATACGACAATCTCATTTCCGATCCACTAATCGTTCTTTACTGTATCACTCACTCCCAAACATTGACGAATTCACACGGAAATTGCGTCGCTATGAAATACGGGTACTATGTGCTCTAAGACATTTCCTTCTAAATCGAGTAACGTTTCTATGGAAACGACAGGATTTTCTTTTGGGATACGACAATCACATTTCCGATCCACTAATCGTTCTTTACTGCATCCCTCACTCCCAAACATTGACGAATTCACACGGAAATTGCGTCGCTATGAAATACGAGTACTTTGTGCTCTAAGACATTTCCTTCTAAATCGAGTAACGTTTCTATGGAAACGACAGGATTTTCTTTTGGGATACGACAATCACATTTCCGATCCACTAATCCTCCTTTACTGCATCCCTCACACCCAAACATTGACGAATTCACACGGAAATTGCGTCGCTATGAAATACGAGTACTATTGTTCTAAGACATTTCTTTCTAAATCGAGTAACGTTTCTATGGAAACGACAGGATTTTCTTTTGGGATACGACAATCTCATTTCCGATCCACTAATCGTTCTTTACTGCATCCCTCACTCCCAAACATTGACGAATTCACACGGAAGTTGCGTCGCTATGAAATGCGAGTACTATGTGCTCTAAGACATTTCCTTCTAAATCGAGTAACGTTTCTATGGAAACGACAGTCTTTTCTTTTGGGATACGACAATCACATTTCCGATCCTCTAATCGTTCGTTACAGCATCACTCACTCCCAAACATTGACGAATTCACACGGAAGTTGCGTCGCTATGAAATGCGAGTACTATGTGTTCTAAGACATTTCCTTCTAAATCGAGTAACGTTTCTATGGAAACGACAGGATTTTCTTTTGGGATACGACAATCTCATTTCCGATCCACTAATCGTTCTTTACTGCCATACTCACTCCCAAACATTGACTAATTCACACGGAATTTGCGTCGCTATGAAATGCGAGTACTATGTGTTCTAAGACATTTCCTTCTAAATCGAGTAACGTTTCTATGGAAACGACAGGATTTTCTTTTGGGATATGAAAATCTCATTTCCGATCCACTAGTCGTTCTTTACTGCATCACTCACTCCCAAACATTGACGAATTCACACGGAAGTTGTGTCGCTATGAAATGCGAGTACTATGTGTTCTAAGACATTTCCTTCTAAATCGAGTAACGTTTCTATGGAAACGACAGGATTTTCTTTTGGAATACGACAATCACATTTCCGATCCACTAATCGTTCTTTACTGCATCCCTCACTCCCAAACATTGACGAATTCACACGGAAATTGCGTCGCTATGAAATACGAGTACTATGTGCTCTAAGACATTTCCTTCTAAATCGAGTAACGTTTCTATGGAAACGACAGGATTTTCTTTTGGGATACGACAATCACATTTCCGATCCACTAATCGTTCTTTACTGCATCCCTCACTCCCAAACATTGACGAATTCACACGGAAATTGCGTCGCTATGAAATACGAGTACTATGTGTTCTAAGAAATTTCCTTCTAAATCGAGTAACGTTTCTATGGAAACGGCAGGATTTTCTTTCGGGATACGACAATCACATTTCTGATCCACTAATCGCTCATTACTGCATCCCTCACTCCCAAACATTGACGAATTCACACGGAAATTGCGTCGCTATGAAATACGAGTACTACGTGTTCTAAGACATTTCCTTCTAAATCGAGTAACGTTTCTATGGAAACGACAGGAATTTCTTTTGGGATACGACAATCACATTTCCGATCCACTAATCGTTCTTTACTGCATCCCTCACTCCCAAACATTGACGAATTCACACGGAAATTGCGTCGCTATGAAACACGAGTACTATGTGTTCTAAGACATTTCCTTCTAAATCGAGTAACGTTTCTATGGAAACGACAGGATTTTCTTTTGGGATATGACAATCACATTTCCGATCCACTAATCGTTCTTTACTGCATCCCTCACTCCCAAACATTGACGAATTCACACGGAAACTGCGTCGCTATAAAATGCGAGTACTATGTGTTCTAAGACATTTCCTTCTAAATCGAGTAACGTTTCTATGGAAACGACAGGATTTTCTTTTGGGGTACGACAATCTCTTTTCCGATCCACTAATCGTTCTTTACTGCATCCCTCACTCCCAAACATTGACGAATTCACACGGAAGTTGCGTCGCTATAAAATACGAGTACTATGTGTTCTAAGACATTTCCTTCTAAATCGAGTAACGTTTCTATGGAAACGACAGGATTTTCTTTTGGGATACGACAATCACATTTCCGATCCACTAATTCTTCTTTACTTCATCCCTCACTCCCAAACATTGACGAATTCTCACGGAAATTGCGTCGCTATGAAATACGAGGACTATGTGTCCTAAGACATTTCCTTCTAAATCGAGTAACTTTTCTATAGAAACGACAGGATTTTCTTTTGGGATACGACAATCTCATTTCCGATCCACTAATCGTTCTTTACTGCATCCCTCACTCCCAAACATTGACGAATTCACACGGAAATTCCGTCGCTATGAAATACGAGTACTATGTGTTCTAAGACATTTCCTTCTAAATCGAGTAACGTTTCTATGGAAGCGACAGGATTTTCTTTTGGGATACGACAATCACATTTCCGATCCACTAATCGTTCTTTACTGCATCCCTCACTCCCAAACATTGACGAATTCACACGGAAATTGCGTCGCTATGAAATACGAGTACTATGTGTTCTAAGACATTTCCTTCTAAATCGAGTAACGTTTCTATGGAAACGACAGGATTTTCTTTTGGGATACGACAATCTCATTTCCGATCCACTAATCGTTCTTTACTGCATCACTCACTCCCAAACATTGACGAATTCACACGGAAATTGCGTCGCTATGAAATACGAGTACTATGTGCTCTAAGACATTTCCTTCTAAATCGAGTAACGTTTCTATGGAAACGACAGGATTTTCTTTTGGGATACGACAATCTCATTTTCGATCCACTAATCGTTCTTTACCGTATCACTCACTCCCAAACATTGACGAATTCACACGGAAATTGCGTCGCTATGAAATACGAGTACTATGTGCTCTAAGACATTTCCTTCTAAATCGAGTAACGTTTCTATGGAAACGACAGGATTTTCTTTTGGGATACGACAATCTCATTTCCGATCCACTAATCGTTCTTTACTGCATCCCTCACTCCCAAACATTGACGAATTCACACGGAAATTCCGTCGCTATGAAATACGAGTACTATGTGTTCTAAGACATTTCCTTCTAAATCGAGTAACGTTTGTATGGAAGCGACAGGATTTTCTTTTGGGATACGACAATCACATTTCCGATCCACTAATCGTTTTTTACTGCATCCCTCACTCCCAAACATTGACGAATTCACACGGAAATTGCGTCGCTATGAAATACGAGTACTATGTGTTCTAAGACATTTCCTTCTAAATCGAGTAACGTTTCTATGGAAACGACAGGATTTTCTTTTGGGATACGACAATCTCATTTCCGATCCACTAATCGTTCTTTACTGCATCCCTCACTCCCAAACATTGACGAATTCACACGGAAATTGCGTCGCTATGAAATACGAGTACTATGTGTTCTAAGACATTTCCTTCTAAATCTAGTAACGTTTCTATGGAAACGACAGGATTTTCTTTTGGGATACGACAATCTCATTTCCGATCCACTAATCGTTCTTTACTGCATCACTCACTCCCAAACATTGACGAATTCACACGGAAATTGCGTCGCTATGATATACGAGTACTATGTGCTCTAAGACATTTCCTTCTAAATCGAGTAACGTTTCTATGGAAGCGACAGGATTTTCTTTTGGGATACGACAATCTCATTTCCGATCCACTAATCGTTCTTTACTGTATCACTCACTCCCAAACATTGACGAATTCACACGGAAATTGCGTCGCTATGAAATACGGGTACTATGTGCTCTAAGACATTTCCTTCTAAATCGAGTAACGTTTCTATGGAAACGACAGGATTTTCTTTTGGGATACGACAATCACATTTCCGATCCACTAATCGTTCTTTACTGCATCCCTCACTCCCAAACATTGACGAATTCACACGGAAATTGCGTCGCTATGAAATACGAGTACTTTGTGCTCTAAGACATTTCCTTCTAAATCGAGTAACGTTTCTATGGAAACGACAGGATTTTCTTTTGGGATACGACAATCACATTTCCGATCCACTAATCCTCCTTTACTGCATCCCTCACACCCAAACATTGACGAATTCACACGGAAATTGCGTCGCTATGAAATACGAGTACTATTGTTCTAAGACATTTCTTTCTAAATCGAGTAACGTTTCTATGGAAACGACAGGATTTTCTTTTGGGATACGACAATCTCATTTCCGATCCACTAATCGTTCTTTACTGCATCCCTCACTCCCAAACATTGACGAATTCACACGGAAGTTGCGTCGCTATGAAATGCGAGTACTATGTGCTCTAAGACATTTCCTTCTAAATCGAGTAACGTTTCTATGGAAACGACAGTCTTTTCTTTTGGGATACGACAATCACATTTCCGATCCTCTAATCGTTCGTTACAGCATCACTCACTCCCAAACATTGACGAATTCACACGGAAGTTGCGTCGCTATGAAATGCGAGTACTATGTGTTCTAAGACATTTCCTTCTAAATCGAGTAACGTTTCTATGGAAACGACAGGATTTTCTTTTGGGATACGACAATCTCATTTCCGATCCACTAATCGTTCTTTACTGCATCCCTCACTCCCAAACATTGACGAATTCACACGGAAATTGCGTCGCTATGAAATACGAGTACTATGTGTTCTAAGAAATTTCCTTCTAAATCGAGTAACGTTTCTATGGAAACGACAGGATTTTCTTTTGGGATACGACAATCTCATTTCCGATCCACTAATCGTTCTTTACTGCATTCCTCACTCCCAAACATTGACGAATTCACACGGAAATTGCATCGCTATGAAATACGAGTACTATGTGTTCTAAGACATTTCCTTCTAAATCTAGTAACGTTTCTATGGAAACGACAGGATTTTCTTTTGGGATACGACAATCACATTTCCGATCCACTAATCGTTCTTTACTGCATCCCTCACTCCCAAACATTGACGAATTCACACGGAAATTGCGTCGCTATGAAATACGAGTACTATGTGTTCTAAGACATTTCCTTCTAAATCGAGTAACGTTTCTATGGAAACGACAGGATTTTCTTTTGGGATACGACAATCTCATTTCCGATCCACTAATCGTTCTTTACTGCATCACTCACTCCCAAACATTGACGAATTCACACGGAAATTGCGTCGCTATGATATACGAGTACTATGTGCTCTAAGACATTTCCTTCTAAATCGAGTAACGTTTCTATGGAAGCGACAGGATTTTCTTTTGGGATACGACAATCTCATTTCCGATCCACTAATCGTTCTTTACTGTATCACTCACTCCCAAACATTGACGAATTCACACGGAAATTGCGTCGCTATGAAATACGGGTACTATGTGCTCTAAGACATTTCCTTCTAAATCGAGTAACGTTTCTATGGAAACGACAGGATTTTCTTTTGGGATACGACAATCACATTTCCGATCCACTAATCGTTCTTTACTGCATCCCTCACTCCCAAACATTGACGAATTCACACGGAAATTGCGTCGCTATGAAATACGAGTACTTTGTGCTCTAAGACATTTCCTTCTAAATCGAGTAACGTTTCTATGGAAACGACAGGATTTTCTTTTGTTATACGACAATCACATTTCCGATCCACTAATCCTCCTTTACTGCATCCCTCACACCCAAACATTGACGAATTCACACGGAAATTGCGTCGCTATGAAATACGAGTACTATTGTTCTAAGACATTTCTTTCTAAATCGAGTAACGTTTCTATGGAAACGACAGGATTTTCTTTTGGGATACGACAATCTCATTTCCGATCCACTAATCGTTCTTTACTGCATCCCTCACTCCCAAACATTGACGAATTCACACGGAAGTTGCGTCGCTATGAAATGCGAGTACTATGTGTTCTAAGACATTTCCTTCTAAATCGAGTAACGTTTCTATGGAAACGACAGGATTTTCTTTTGGGATACGACAATCTCATTTCCGATCCACTAATCGTTCTTTACTGCCATACTCACTCCCAAACATTGACTAATTCACACGGAATTTGCGTCGCTATGAAATGCGAGTACTATGTGTTCTAAGACATTTCCTTCTAAATCGAGTAACGTTTCTATGGAAACGACAGGATTTTCTTTTGGGATATGAAAATCTCATTTCCGATCCACTAGTCGTTCTTTACTGCATCACTCACTCCCAAACATTGACGAATTCACACGGAAGTTGTGTCGCTATGAAACGCGAGTACTATGTGTTCTAAGACATTTCCTTCTAAATCGAGTAACGTTTCTATGGAAACGACAGGATTTTCTTTTGGAATACGACAATCACATTTCCGATCCACTAATCGTTCTTTACTGCATCCCTCACTCCCAAACATTGACGAATTCACACGGAAATTGCGTCGCTATGAAATACGAGTACTATGTGCTCTAAGACATTTCCTTCTAAATCGAGTAACGTTTCTATGGAAACGACAGGATTTTCTTTTGGGATACGACAATCACATTTCCGATCCACTAATCGTTCTTTACTGCATCCCTCACTCCCAAACATTGACGAATTCACACGGAAATTGCGTCGCTATGAAATACGAGTACTATGTGTTCTAAGAAATTTCCTTCTAAATCGAGTAACGTTTCTATGGAAACGGCAGGATTTTCTTTCGGGATACGACAATCACATTTCTGATCCACTAATCGCTCATTACTGCATCCCTCACTCCCAAACATTGACGAATTCACACGGAAATTGCGTCGCTATGAAATACGAGTACTACGTGTTCTAAGACATTTCCTTCTAAATCGAGTAACGTTTCTGTGGAAACGACAGGAATTTCTTTTGGGATACGACAATCACATTTCCGATCCACTAATCCTTCTTTACTCCATCCCTCACTCCCAAACATTGACGAATACACACGGAAATTCCGTCGCTATGAAATACGAGTACTATGTGTTCTATGACATTTCCTTCTAAATCGAGTAACGTTTCTACGGAAACGACAGGATTTTCTTTTGGGATACGACAATCTCATTTCCGAACCACTAATCGTTCTTTACTGCATCCCTCACTCCCAAACATTGACGAATTCACACGGAAATTGCGTCGCTATGAAATACGAGTACTATGTGTTCTAAGACATTTCCTTCTAAATCGAGTAACGTTTCTATGGAAACGACAGGATTTTCTTTTGGGATACGACAATCACATTTCCGATCCACTAATCGTTCTTTACTGCATCCCTCACTCCCAAACATTGACGAATTCACACGGAAATTGCGTCGCAATGAAATACGTTTACTATGTGTTCTAAGACATTTCCTTCTAAATCGAGTAACGTTTCTATGGAAACGACAGGATTTTCTTTCGGGATACGACAATCACATTTCCGATCCACTAATCGTTCTTTACTGCATCCCTCACTCCCAAACATTGACGAATTCACACGGAAATTGCGTCGCTATGAAACACGAGTACTATGTGTTCTAAGACATTTCCTTCAAAATCGAGTAACGTTTCTATGGAAACGACAGGATTTTCTTTTGGGATATGACAATCACATTTCCGATCCACTAATCGTTCTTTACTGCATCCCTCACTCCCAAACATTGACGAATTCACACGGAAACTGCGTCGCTATAAAATGCGAGTACTATGTGTTCTAAGACATTTCCTTCTAAATCGAGTAACGTTTCTATGGAAACGACAGGATTTTCTTTTGGGGTACGACAATCTCTTTTCCGATCCACTAATCGTTCTTTACTGCATCCCTCACTCCCAAACATTGACGGATTCACACGGAAGTTGCGTCGCTATAAAATGCGAGTACTATGTGTTCTAAGACATTTCCTTCTAAATCGAGTAACGTTTCTATGGAAACGACAGGATTTTCTTTTGGGATACGACAATCACATTTCCGATCCACTAATCTTTCTTTACTGCATCCCTCACTCCCAAACATTGACGAATTCACATGGAAATTGCGTCGCTATGAAATACGAGTACTATGTGCTCTAAGACATTTCCTTCTAAATCGAGTAACGTTTCTATGGAAACGACAGGATTTTCTTTTGGGATACGACAATCACATTTCCGATCCACTAATCGTTCTTTACTGCATCCCTCACTCCCAAACATTGGCGAATTCACACGGAAATTGCGTCGCTATGAAATACGAGTACTATGTGTTCTAAGACATTTCTTTCTAAATCGAGTAACGTTTCTATGGAAGCGACAGGATTTTCTTTTGGGATACGACAATCTCATTTCCGATCCACTAATCGTTCTTTACTGCATCCCTCACTCCCAATCATTGACGAATTCACACGGAAGTTGCGTCGCTATGAAATGCGAGTACTATGTGTTCTAAGACTTTTCCTTCTAAATCGAGTAACGTTTCTATGGAAACGACAGGATTTTCTTTTGGGATACGACAATCACATTTCCGATCCACTAATCGTTCTTTACTGCATCACTCACTCCCAAACATTGACGAATTCACACGGAAGTTGCGTCGCTATGAAATGCGAGTACTTTGTGTTCTAAGACATTTCCTTCTAAATCGAGTAACGTTTCTATGGAAACGACAGGATTTTCTTTTGGGATACGACAATCACATTTCCGATCCACTAATCCTTCTTTACTGCATCCCTCACTCCCACACATTGACGAATTCACACGGAAATTGCGTCGCTATGAAATACGAGTACTATGTGTTGTAAGACATTTCCTTTTAAATCGAGTAACGTTTCTATGGAAACGACAGGATTTGCTTTTGGGATACGACAATCACATTTCCGATCCACTAATCCTCCTTTACTCCATCCCTCACTCCCAAACATTGACGAATTCACACGGAAATTCCGTCGCTATGAAATACGAGTACTATGTGTTCTAAGACATTTCCTTCTAAATCGAGTAACGTTTCTATGGAAACGACAGGATTTTCTTTTGGGATACGACAATCTCATTTCCGATCCACTAATCGTTCTTTACTGCATCCCTCACTCCCAAACATTGACGAATTCACACGGAAATTGCGTCGCTATGAAATACGAGTACTATGTGTTCTAAGACATTTCCTACTAAATGGAGTAACGTTTCTATGGAAACGACAGGATTTTCTTTTGGGATACGACAATCACATTTCCGATCCACTAATCGTTCCTTACTGCATCCCTCACTCCCAAACATTGACGAATTCACACGGAAATTGCGTCGCTATGAAATACGAGTACTATGTGTTCTAAGACATTTCCTTCTACATCGAGTAACGTTTCTATGGAAACGACAGGAATTTCTTTTGGGATACGACAATCACATTTCCGATCCACTAATCGTTCCTTACTGCATCCCTCACTCCCAAACATTGACGAATTCACACGGAAATTGCGTCGCTATGAAATACGAGTACTATGTGTTCTAAGACATTTCCTTCTAAATCGAGTAACGTTTCTATGGAAACGACAGGATTTTCTTTTGGGATACGACAATCTCATTTCCGATCCACTAATCGTTCCTTACTGCATCACTCACTTCCAAACATTGACGTATTCACACGGAAGTTGCGTCGCTATGAAATACGAGTACTATGTGTTCTAAGACATTTCCTTCTAAATCGAGTAACGTTTCTATGGAAACGACAGGATTTTCTTTTGGGATACGACAATCTCATTTCCGATCCACTAATCGTTCCTTACTGCATCCCTCACTCCCAAACATTGACGAATTCACACGGAAGTTGCGTCGCTATGAAATGCGAGTACTATGTGTTCTAAGTCATTTCCTTCTAAATCGAGTAACGTTTCTATGGAAACGACAGGATTTTCTTTTGGGATACGACAATCTCATTTCCGATCCACTAATCGTTCTTTACTGCATCCCTCACTCCCAAACATTGACGAATTCACACGGAAATTGCGTCGCTATGAAATACGAGTACTATGTGTTCTAAGACATTTCCTACTAAATGGAGTAACGTTTCTATGGAAACGACAGGATTTTCTTTTGGGATACGACAATCACATTTCCGATCCACTAATCGTTCCTTACTGCATCCCTCACTCCCAAACATTGACGAATTCACACGGAAATTGCGTCGCTATGAAATACGAGTACTATGTGTTCTAAGACATTTCCTTCTAAATCGAGTAACGTTTCTATGGAAACGACAGGAATTTCTTTTGGGATACGACAATCACATTTCCGATCCACTAATCGTTCCTTACTGCATCCCTCACTCCCAAACATTGACGAATTCACACGGAAATCGCGTCGCAATGAAGTACGAGTACTATGTGTTCTAAGACATTTCCTTCTAAATCGAGTAACGTTTCTATGGAAACGACAGGATTTTCTTTTGGGATACGACAATCACATTTCCGATCCACTAATCGTTCCTTACTGCATCCCTCACTCCCAAACATTGACGAATTCACACGGAAATTGCGTCGCTATGAAATACGAGTACTATGTGTTCTAAGACATTTCCTTCTAAATCGAGTAACGTTTCTATGGAAACGACAGGAATTTCTTTTGGGATACGACAATCACATTTCCGATCCACTAATCGTTCTTTACTGCATCACTCACTCTCAAACATTGACGAATTCACACGGAAGTTGCGTCGCTATGAAATGCGAGTACTATGTGTTCTAAGACATTTCCTTCTAAATGGAGTAACGTTTCTATGGAAACGACAGGATTTTCTTTTGGGATACGACAATCTCATTTCCGATCCACTAGTCGTTCTTTACTGCATCACTCACTCCCAAACATTGACGAATTCACACGGAAGTTGCGTCGCTATGAAATGCGAGTACTATGTGTTCTAAGACATTTCCTTCTAAATCGAGTAACGTTTCTATGGAAACGACAGGATTTTCTTTTGGGATACGACAATCTCATTTCCGATCCACTAATCGTTCTTTACTGCATCACTCACTCCCAAACATTGACGAATTCACACGGAAGTTGCGTCGCTATGAAATGCGAGTACTATGTGTTCTAAGACATTTCCTTCTAAATCGAGTAACGTTTCTATGGAAAAGACAGGATTTTCTTTTGGGATACGACAATCACATTTCCGATCCACTAATCCTTCTTTACTGCATCCCTCACTCCCAAACATTGACGAATTCACACGGAAATTGCGTCGCTATGAAATACGAGTACTATGTGCTCTAAGACATTTCCTTCTTAATCGAGTAACGTTTCTATGGAAACGACAGGATTTTCTTTTGGGATACGACAATCTCATTTCCGATCCACTAATCGTTCTTTACTGCATCACTCACTCCCAAACATTGACGAATTCACACGGAAGTTGCGTCGCTATGAAATGCGAGTACTATGTGTTCTAAGACATTTCCTTCTAAATCGAGTAACGTTTCTATGGAAACGACAGGATTTTCTTTTGGGATACGACAATCTCATTTCTGATCCACTAATCGTTCCTTACTGCATCACTCACTCCCAAACATTGACGTATTCACACGGAAGTTGCGTCGCTATGAAATGCGAGTACTATGTGTTCTAAGACATTTCCTTCTAAATCGAGTAACGTTTCTATGGAAACGACAGGATTTTCTTTTGGGATACGACAATCACATTTCCGATCCACTAATCCTTCTTTACTGCATCCCTCACTCCCAAACATTGACGAATTCACACGGAAATTGCGTCGCTATGAAATACGAGTACTATGTGCTCTAAGACATTTCCTTCTCAATCGAGTAACGCTTCTATGGAAACGACAGGATTTTCTTTTGGGATTCGACAATCACATTTCCGATCCACTAATCGTTCTATACTGCATCCCTCACTCCCAAACATTGAAGAATTCACACGGAAATTGCGTCGCTATGAAATACGAGTACTATGTGTTCTAAGACATTTCCTTCTAAATCGAGTAACGTTTCTATGGAAACGACAGGATTATCTTTTGGGATACGACAATCACATTTCCGATCCACTAATCGTTCTTTACTGCATCCCTCACTCCCAAATATTGACGAATTCACACGGAAATTGCGTCGCTATGAAATACGAGTACTATGTGTTCTAAGACATTTCCTTCTAAATCGAGTAACGTTTCTATGGAAACGACAGGATTTTCTTTTGGGATACGACAATCACATTTCCGATCCACTAATCCTTCTTTACTGCATCCCTCACTCCCAAACATTGAAGAATTCACACGGAAATTGCGTCGCTATGAAATACGAGTACTATGTGTTCTAAGACATTTCCTTTTAAATCGAGTAACGTTTCTATGGAAACGACAGGATTTGCTTTTCGGATACGACAATCACATTTCCGATCCACTAATCCACCTTTACTCCATCCCTCACTCCCAAATATTGACGAATTCACACGGAAATTGCGTCGCTATGAAATACGAGTACTATGTGTTCTAAGACATTTCCTTCTAAATCGAGTAACGTTTCTATGGAAACGACAGGATTTTCTTTTGGGATACGACAATCACATTTCCGATCCACTAATCGTTCTTTACTGCATCCCTCACTCCCAAATATTGACGAATTCACACGGAAATTGCGTCGCTATGAAATACGAGTACTATGTGTTCTAAGACATTTCCTTCTAAATCGAGTAACGTTTCTATGGAAACGACAGGATTTTCTTTTGGGATACGACAATCTCATTTCCGATCCACTAATCGTTCTTTACTGCATCACTCACTCCCAAACATTGACGAATTCACATGGAAGTTGCGTCGCTATGAAATGCGAGTACTATGTGTTCTAAGACATTTCCTTCTAAATCGAGTAACGTTTCTATGGAAAAGACAGGATTTTCTTTTGGGATACGACAATCACATTTCCGATCCACTAATCCTTCTTTACTGCATCCCTCACTCCCAAACATTGACGAATTCACACGGAAATTGCGTCGCTATGAAATACGAGTACTATGTGCTCTAAGACATTTTCTTCTAAATTGAGTAACGTTTCTATGGAAACGACAGGATTTTCTTTTGGGATACGACAATCTCATTTCCGATCCACTAATCGTTCCTTACTGCAACACTCACTCCCAAACATTGACGTATTCACACGGAAGTTGCGTCGCTATGAAATGCGAGTACTATGTGTTCTAAGACATTTCCTTCTAAATCGAGTAACGTTTCTATGGAAACGACAGGATTTTCTTTTGGGATACAACAATCACATTTCCGATCCACCAATCCTTCTTTACTGCATCCCTCACTCCCAAACATTGACGAATTCACACGGAAATTGCGTCGCTATGAATTACGAGTACTATGTGCTCTAAGACATATCCTTCTCAATCGAGTAACGTTTCTATGGAAACGACAGGATTTTCTTTTGGGATTCGACAATCACATTTCCGATCCACTAATCGTTCTTTACTGCATCCCTCACTCCCAAACACTGACGAATTCACACGGAAATTGCGTCGCTATGAAATACGAGTACTATGTGTTCTAAGACATTTCCTTCTAAATCGAGTAACGTTTCTATGGAAACGACAGGATTTTCTTTTGGGATACGACAATCTCATTTCCGATCCACTAATCGTTCTTTACTGCATCCCTCACTCCCAAACATTGACGAATTCACACGGAAATTGCGTCGCTATGAAATACGAGTACTATGTGTTCTAAGACATTTCCTTCTAAATCGAGTAACGTTTCTATGGAAACGACAGGATCTTCTTTTCGGATACGACAATCACATTTCCGATCCACTAATTGTTCTTCACTGCATCCCTCACTCCCAAACATTGACGAATTCACACGGAAGTTGCGTCGCTATGAAATGCGAGTACTATGTGTTCTAAGACATTTCCTTCTAAATCGAGTAACGTTTCTATGGAAAAGACAGGATTTTCTTTTGGGATACGACAATCACATTTCCGATCCACTAATCGTTCCTTACTGCATCCCTCACTCCCAAACATTGACGAATTCACACGGAAATTGCGTCGCTATGAAATACGAGTACTATGTGTTCTAAGACGTTTCCTTCTAAATCGAGTAACGTTTCTATGGAAACGACAGGAATTTCTTTTGGGATACGACAATCACATTTCCGATCCACTAATCGTTCTTTACTGCATCACTCACTCCCAAACATTGACGAATTCACACGGAAGTTGCGTCGCTATGAAATGCGAGTACTATGTGTTCTAAGACATTTCCTTCTAAATCGAGTAACGTTTCTATGGAAACGACAGGATTTTCTTTTGGGATACGACAATCTCATTTCCGATCCACTAATCGTTCTTTACTGCATCACTCACTCCCAAACATTGACGAATTCACACGGAAGTTGCGTCGCTATGAAATGCGAGTACTATGTGTTCTAAGACATTTCCTTCTAAATCGAGTAACGTTTCTATGGAAAAGACAGGATTTTCTTTTGGGATTCGACAATCACATTTCCGATCCACTAATCCTTCTTTACTGCATCCCTCACTCCCAAACATTGACGAATTCACACGGAAATTGCGTCGCTATGAAATACGAGTACTATGTGCTCTAAGACATTTCCTTCTAAATCGAGTAACGTTTCTATGGAAACGACAGGATTTTCTTTTGGGATTCGACAATCACATTTCCGATCCACTAATCGTTCTTTACTGCATCCCTCACTCCCAAACATTGACGAATTCACACGGAAATTGCGTCGCTATGAAATACGAGTACTATGTGTTCTAAGACATTTCCTTCTAAATCGAGTAACGTTTCTATGGAAACGACAGGATTTTCTTTTGGGATACGGCAATCACATTTCCGATCCACTAATCCTTCTTTACTGCATCCCTCACTCCCAAGCATTGACGAATTCACACGGAAATTGCGTCGCTATGAAATACGAGTACTATGTGTTCTAAGACATTTCCTTCTAAATCGAGTAACGTTTCTATGGAAACGACAGGAATTTCTTTTGGGATACGACAATCACATTTCCGATCCACTAATCCTTCTTTACTGCATCCCTCACTCCCAAACATTGACGAATTCACACGGAAATTCCGTCGCTATGAAATACGAGTACTATGTGTTCTAAGTCATTTCCTTCTAAATCGAGTAACGTTTCTATGGAAACGACAGGATTTTCTTTTGGGATACGACAATCTCATTTCCGAACCACTAATCGTTCTTTACTGCATCCCTCACTCCCAAACATTGACGAATTCACACGGAAATTGCGTCGCTATGAAATACGAGTACTATGTGTTCTAAGACATTTCCTTCTAAATCGAGTAACGTTTCTATGGAAACGACAGGATTTTCTTTTGGGATACGACAATCACATTTCCGATCCACTAATCCTTATTTACTGCATCCCTCACTCCCACACATTGACGAATTCACACGGAAATTGCGTCGCTATGAAATACGAGTACTATGTGTTCTAAGACATTTCCTTTTAAATCGAGTAACGTTTCTATGGAAACGACAGGATTAGCTTTTGGGATACGACAATCACATTTCCGATCCACTAATCCTTCTTTACTCCATCCCTCACTCCCAAACATTGACGAATTCACACGGAAATTCCGTCGCTATGAAATACGAGTACTATGTGTTCTAAGACATTTCCTTCTAAATCGAGTAACGTTTCTATGGAAACGACAGGATTTTCTTTTGGGATACGACAATCTCATTTCCGATCCACTAATCGTTCTTTACTGCATCCCTCACTCCCAAACATTGACGAATTCACACGGAATTTGCGTGGCTATGAAATACGAGTACTATGTGTTCTAAGACATTTCCTTCTAAATCGAGTAACGTTTCTATGGAAACGACAGGATCTTCTTTTGGGATACGACAATCACATTTCCGATCCACTAATCGTTCTTTACTGCATCCCTCACTCCCTAACATTGACGAATTCACACGGAAATTGCGTCGCTATGAAATACGAGTACTATGTGTTCTAAGACATTTCCTTCTAAATCGAGTAACGTTTCTATGGAAACGACAGGAATTTCTTTTGGGATACGACAATCTCATTTCCGATCCACTAATCGTTCTTTACTGCATCACTCACTCCCAAACATTGACGAATTCACATGGATATTGCGTCGCTATGAAATACGAGTACTATGTGTTCTAAGACATTTCCTTCTAAATCGAGTAACGTTTCTATGGAAACGACAGGATCTTCTTTTGGGATACGACAATCACATTTCCGATCCACTAATCGTTCTTTACTGCATCCCTCACTCCCTAACATTGACGAATTCACACGGAAATTGCGTCGCTATGAAATACGAGTACTATGTGTTCTAAGACATTTCCTTCTAAATCGAGTAACGTTTCTATGGAAACGACAGGATTTTCTTTTGGGATACGACAATCACATTTCCGATCCACTAATCGTTCCTTACTGCATCCCTCACTCCCAAACATTGACGAATTCACACGGATATTGCGTCGCTATGAAATACGAGTACTATGTGTTCTAAGACATTTCCTTCTAAATCGAGTAACGTTTCTATGGAAACGACAGGAATTTCTTTTGGGATACGACAATCACATTTCCGATCCACAAATCGTTCTTTACTGTATCACTCACTCCCAAACATTGACGAATTCACACGGAAGTTGCGTCGCTATGAAATGCGAGTACTATGTATTCTAAGACATTTCCTTCTAAATCGAGTAACGTTTCTATGGAAACGACAGGATTTTCTTTTGGGATACGACAATCTCATTTCCGATCCACTAATCGTTCTTTACTGCATCACTCACTCCCAAACATTGACGAATTCACACGGAAGTTGCGTCGCTATGAAATGCGAGTACTATGTGTTCTAAGACATTTCCTTCTAAATCGAGTAACGTGTCTATGGAAACGACAGGATTTGCTTTTGGGATACGACAATCTCATTTCCGATCCACTAATCGTTCCTTACTGCATCACTCACCCCCAAACATTGACGAATTCACACGGAAGTTGCGTCGCTATGAAATGCGAGTACTATGTGTTCTAAGACATTTCCTTCTAAATCGAATAACGTTTCTATGGAAACGACAGGATTTTCTTTTGGGATACGACAATCACATTTCCGATCCACTAATCCTTCTTTACTGCATCCCTCACTCCCAAACATTGACGAATTCACACGGAAATTGCGTCGCTATGAAATACGAGTACTATGTTCTCTACGACATTTCCTTGTAAATCGAGTAACGTTTCTATGGAAACGACAGGATTTTCTTTTGGGATTCGACAATCACATTTCCGATAAACTAATCGTTCTTTACTGCATCCCTCACTCCCAAACATTGAAGAATTCACACGGAAATTGCGTCGCTATGAAATACGAGTACTATGTGTTCGAAGACATTTCCTTCTAAATCGAGTAACGTTTCTATGGAAACGACAGGATTTTCTTTTGGGATACGACAATCACATTTCCGATCCACTAATCGTTCTTTACTGCATCCCTCACTCCCAAACATTGACGAATTCACACGGAAATTGCGTCGCAATGAAATACGAGTACTATGTGTTCTAAGACATTTCCTTCTAAATCGAGTAACGTTTCTGTGGAAACGACAGGATTTTCTTTTGGGATACGACAATCACATTTCCGATCCACTAATCGTTCTTTACTCCATCCCTCACTCCCAAACATTGACGAATTCACACGGAAATTCCGTCGCTATGAAATACGAGTACTATGTGTTCTAAGACATTTCCTTCTAAATCGAGTAACGTTTCTATGGAAACGACAGGATTTTCTTTTGGGATACGAAAATCTCATTTCCGATCCACTAATCGTTCTTTACTGCATCCCTCACTCCCAAACATTGACGAATTCACACGGAAATTGCGTCGCTATGAAATACGAGTACTATGTGTTCTAGGACATTTCCTTCTAAATCGAGTAACGTTTCTATGGAAACGACAGGAATTTCTTTTGGGATACGACAATCTCATTTCCGATCCACTAATCGTTCTTTACTGCATCACTCACTCCCAAACATTGACGAATTCACACGGATATTGCGTCGCTATGAAATACGAGTACTATGTGTTCTAAGACATTTCCTTCTAAATCGAGTAACGTTTCTATGGAAACGACAGGATCTTCTTTTGGGATACGACAATCACATTTCCGATCCACTAATCGTTCTTTACTGCATCCCTCACTCCCTAACATTGACGAATTCACACGGAAATTGCGTCGCTATGAAATACGAGTACTATGTGTTATAAGACATTTCCTTCTAAATCGAGTAACGTTTCTATGGAAACGACAGGATTTTCTTTTGGGATACGACAATCACATTTCCGATCCACTAATCGTTCCTTACTGCATCCCTCACTCCCAAACATTGACGAATTCACACGGATATATCGTCGCTATGAAATACGAGTACTATGTGTTCTAAGACATTTCCTTCTAAATCGAGTAACGTTTCTATGGAAACGACAGGAATTTCTTTTGGGATACGACAATCACATTTCCGATCCACAAATCGTTCTTTACTGTATCACTCACTCCCAAACATTGACGAATTCACACGGAAGTTGCGTCGCTATGAAATGCGAGTACTATGTGTTCTAAGACATTTCCTTCTAAATCGAGTAACGTTTCTATGGAAACGACAGGATTTTCTTTTGGGATACGACAATCTCATTTCCGATCCACTAATCGTTCTTTACTGCATCACTCACTCCCAAACATTGACGAATTCACACGGAAGTTGCGTCGCTATGAAATGCGAGTACTATGTGTTCTAAGACATTTCCTTCTAAATCGAGTAACGTTTCTATGGAAACGACAGGATTTGCTTTTGGGATACGACAATCTCATTTCCGATCCACTAATCGTTCCTTACTGCATCACTCACCCCCAAACATTGACGAATTCACACGGAAGTTGCGTCGCTATGAAATGCGAGTACTATGTGTTCTAAGACATTTCCTTCTAAATCGAATAACGTTTCTATGGAAACGACAGGATTTTCTTTTGGGATACGACAATCACATTTCCGATCCACTAATCCTTCTTTACTGCATCCCTCACTCCCAAACATTGACGAATTCACACGGAAATTGCGTCGCTATGAAATACGAGTACTATGTTCTCTAAGACATTTCCTTGTAAATCGAGTAACGTTTCTATGGAAACGACAGGATTTTCTTTTGGGATTCGACAATCACATTTCCGATAAACTAATCGTTCTTTACTGCATCCCTCACTCCCAAACATTGAAGAATTCACACGGAAATTGCGTCGCTATGAAATACGAGTACTATGTGTTCGAAGACATTTCCTTCTAAATCGAGTAACGTTTCTATGGAAACGACAGGATTTTCTTTTGGGATACGACAATCACATTTCCGATCCACTAATCGTTCTTTACTGCATCCCTCACTCCCAAACATTGACGAATTCACACGGAAATTGCGTCGCAATGAAATACGAGTACTATTCGTTCTAAGACATTTCCTTCTAAATCGAGTAACGTTTCTATGGAAACGACAGGATTTTCTTTTGGGATACGACAATCACATTTCCGATCCACTAATCGTTCTTTACTCCATCCCTCACTCCCAAACATTGACGAATTCACACGGAAATTCCGTCGCTATGAAATACGAGTACTATGTGTTCTAAGACATTTCCTTATAAATCGAGTAACGTTTCTATGGAAACGACAGGATTTTCTTTTGGGATACGAAAATCTCATTTCCGATCCACTAATCGTTCTTTACTGCATCCCTCACTCCCAAACATTGACGAATTCACACGGAAATTGCGTCGCTATGAAATACGAGTACTATGTGTTCTAAGACATTTCCTTTTAAATCGAGTAACGTTTCTATGGAAACGACTGGATTAGCTCTTGGGATACGACAATCACATTTCCGATCCACTAATCCTTCTTTACTCCATCCCTCACTCCCAAACATTGACGAATTCACACGGAAATTCCGTCGCTATGAAATACGAGTACTATGTGTTCTAAGACATTTCCTTCTAAATCGAGTAACGTTTCTATGGAAACGACAGGATTTTCTTTTGGGATACGACAATCTCATTTCCGATCCACTAATCGTTCTTTACTGTATCACTCACTCCCAAACATTGACGAATTCACACGGATATTGCGTCGCTATGAAATACGAGTACTATGTGTTCTAAGACATTTCCTTCTAAATCGAGTAACGTTTCTATGGAAACGACAGGATCTTCTTTTGGGATACGACAATCACATTTCCGATCCACTAATCGTTCTTTACTGCATCCCTCACTCCCTAACATTGACGAATTCACACGGAAATTGCGTCGCTATGAAATACGAGTACTATGTGTTCTAAGACATTTCCTTCTAAATCGAGTAACGTTTCTATGGAAACGACAGGATTTTCGTTTGGGATACGACAATCACATTTCCGATCCACTAATCGTTCCTTACTGCATCCCTCACTCCCAAACATTGACGAATTCACACGGATATTGCGTCGTTATGAAATACGAGTACTATGTGTTCGAAGACATTTCCTTCTAAATCGAGTAACGTTTCTATGGAAACGACAGCATTTTCTTTTGGGATACGACAATCACATTTCCGATCCACTAATCGTTCTTTACTGCATCCCTCACTCCCAAACATTGACGAATTCACACGGAAATTGCGTCGCAATGAAATACGAGTACTATGTGTTCTAAGACATTTCCTTCTAAATCGAGTAACGTTTCTATGGAAACGACAGGATTTTCTTTTGGGATACGACAATCTCATTTCCGATCCACTAATCGTTCTTTACTGCATCTCTCACTCCCAAACATTGACGAATTCACACGGAAGTTGCGTCGCTATGAAATGGGAGTACTGTGTGTTCTAAGACATTTCCTTCTAAATCGAGTAACGTTTCTATGGAAACGACAGGATTTTCTTTTGGGATACGACAATCTCATTTCCGATCCACTAATCGTTCTTTACTGCTTCACTCACTCCCAAACATTGACGAATTCACACGGAAGTTGCGTCGCTATGAAATGCGAGTACTATGTGTTCTAAGACATTTCCTTCTAAATCGAGTAACGTTTCTATGGAAACGACAGGATTTTCTTTTGGGATACGACAATCACATTTCCGATCCACTAATCGTTCTTTACTGCATCCCTCACTCCCAAACATTGACGAATTCACACGGAAATTGCGTCGCTATGAAATACGAGTACTATGTGCTCTAAGACATTTCCTTCTAAATCGAGTAACTTTTCTATGGAAACGACAGGATTTTCTTTTGGGATACGACAATCAAATTTCCGATCGACTAATCGTTCTTTACTGCATCCCTCACTCCCAAACATTGACGAATTCACACGGAAATTGCGTCGCTATGAAATACGAGTACTATGTGTTCTAAGACATTTCCTTCTAAATCGAGTAACGCTTCTACGGAAACGACAGGATTTTCTTTTGGGATACGACAATCACATTTCCGATCCACTAATCCTTCTTTACTGCATCCCTCACTCTTACACATTGACGAATTCACACGGAAATTGCGTCGCTATGACATAGGAGTACTATGTGTTCTAAGACAATTCCTTTTAAATCGAGTAACGTTTCTATGGAAACGACAGGATTTGCTTTTGGGATACGACAATCACATTTCCGATCCACTAATCCTTCTTTACTCCATCCCTCACTCCCAAACATTGACGAATTCACACGGAAATTCCGTCGCTATGAAATACGAGTACTATGTGTTCTAAGACATTTCCTTCTAAATCGAGTAACGTTTCTATGGAAACGACAGGATTTTCTTTTGGGATACGACAATCTCATTTCCGATCCACTAATCCTTCTTTACTGCATCCCTCACTCCCAAACATTGACGAATTCACAAGGAAGTTGCGTCGCTATGAAATGCGAGTACTATGTGTTCTAAGACATTTCCTTCTAAATCGAGTAACGTTTCTATGGAAACAACAGGATTTTCTTTTGGGATACGACAATCACATTTCCGATCCACTAATCGTTCTTTACTGCATCCCTCACTCCCACACATTGACGAATTCACACGGAAATTGCGTCGCTATGACATACGAGTTCTATGTGTTCTAAGACATTTCCTTTTAAATCGAGTAACGTTTCTATGGAAACGACAGGATTTGCTTTTGGGATACGACAATCACATTTCCGATCCACTAATCCTTCTTTACTCCATCCCTCACTCCCAAACATTGACGAATTCACACGGAAATTCCGTCGCTATGAAATACGAGTACTATGTGTTCTAAGACATTTCCTTCTAAATCGAGTAACGTTTCTATGGAAACGACAGGATTTTCTTTTGGGATACGACAATCTCATTTCCGATCCACTAATCGTTCTTTACTGCATCTCTCACTCCCAAACATTGACGAATTCACACGGAAGTTGCGTCGCTATGAAATGCGAGTACTATGTGTTCTAAGACATTTCCTTCTAAATCGAGTAACGTTTCTATGGAAACGACAGGATTTTCTTTTGGGATACGACAATCTCATTTCCGATCCACTAATCGTTCTTTACTGCATCACTCACTCCCAAACATTGACGAATTCACACGGAAGTTGCGTCGCTATGAAATGCGAGTACTATGTGTTCTAAGACATTTCCTTCTAAATCGAGTAACGTTTCTATGGAAACGACAGGATTTTCTTTTGGGATACGACAATCACATTTCCGATCCACTAATCGTTCTTTACTGCATCCTTCACTCCCATACATTGACGAATTCACACGGAAATTGCGTCGCTATGAAATACGAGTACTATGTGCTCTAAGACATTTCCTTCTAAATCGAGTAACTTTTCTATGGGAACGACAGGATTTTCTTTTGGGATACGACAATAACATTTCCGATCCACTAATCGTTCTTTACTGCATCCCTCACTCCCAAACATTGACGAATTCACACGGAAATTGCGTCGCTATGAAATACGAGTACTATGTGTTCTAAGACATTTCCTTCTAAATCGAGTAACGTTTCTATGGAAACGACAGGAATTTCTTTTGGGATACGACAATCACATTTCCGATCCACTAATCCTTCTTTACTGCATCCCTCACTCCCAAACATTGACGAATTCACACGGAAATTCCGTCGCTATGAAATACGAGTACTATGTGTTCTAAGACATTTCCTTCTAAATCGAGTAACGTTTCTATGGAAACGACAGGATTTTCTTTTGGGATACGACAATCTCATTTCCGAACCACGAATCGTTCTTTACTGCATCCCTCACTCCCAAACATTGACGAATTCACACGGAAATTGCGTCGCTATGAAATACGAGTACTATGTGTTCTAAGACATTTCCTTCTAAATCGAGTAACGTTTCTATGGAAACGACAGGTTTTTCTTTTGGGATACGACAATCACTTTTCCGATCCACTAATCGTTCTTTACTGCATCCCTCACTCCCAAACATTGACGAATTCACACGGAAATTGCGTCGCAATGAAATACGAGTACTATGTGTTCTAAGACACTTCCTTCTAAATCGAATAACGTTTCTATGGAAACGACAGGATTTTCTTTTGGGATACGACAATCACATTTCCGATCCACTAATCGTTCTTTACTGCATCCCTCACTCCCAAACATTGACGAATTCACACGGAAATTGCGTCGCTATGAAATACGAGTACTATGTGTTCTAAGACATTTCCTTCTAAATCGAGTAACGTTTCTATGGAAACGACATGATTTTCTTTTGGGATACGACAATCTCATTTCCGATCCACTAATCGTTCTTTACTGCATCCCTCACTCCCAAACATTGACGAATTCACACGGAAATTGCGTCGCTATGAAATACGAGTACTATGTGTTCTAAGACATTTCCTTCTAAATCGAGTAACGTTTCTATGGAAACGACAGGATTTTCTTTTGGGATACGACAATCACATTTCCGATCCACTAATCGTTCTTTACTGCATCCCTCACTCCCAAACATTGACGAATTCACACGGAAGTTGCGTCGCTATGAAATGCGAGAACTATGTGTTCTAAGACATTTCCTTCTAAATCGAGTAACGTTTCTATGGAAACGACAGGATTTTCTTTTGGGATACGACAATCACATTTCCGATCCACTAATCGTTCTTTACTGCATCCCTCACTCCCAAACATTGACGAATTCACACGGAAATTGCGTCGCTATGAAATACGAGTACTATGTGTTCTAAGACATTTCTTTCTAAATCGAGTAACGTTTCTATGGAAACGACAGGATTTTCTTTTGGGATACGACAATCTCATTTCCGATCCACTAATCGTTCTTTACTGCATCCCTCACTCCCAAACATTGACGAATTCACACGGAAGTTGCGTCGCTATGAAATGCGAGTACTATGTGTTCTAAGACTTTTTCCTTCTAAATCGAGTAACGTTTCTATGGAAACGACAGGATTTTCTTTTGGGATACGACAATCACATTTCCGATCCACTAATCGTTCTTTACTGCATCACTCACTCCCAAACATTGACGAATTCACACGAAATTTGCGTCGCTATGAAATGCGAGTACTTTGTGTTCTAAGACATTTCCTTCTAAATCGAGTAACGTTTCTATGGAAACGACAGGATTTTCTTTTGGGATACGACAATCTCATTTCCGATCCACTAATCGTTCTTTACTGCATCTCTCACTCCCAAACATTGACGAATTCACACGGAAGTTGCGTCGCTATGAAATGCGAGTACTATGTGTTCTAAGACATTTCCTTCTAAATCGAGTAACGTTTCTATGGAAACGACAGGATTTTCTTTTGGGATACGACAATCACATTTCCGATCCACTAATCGTTCTTTACTGCATCCTTAACTCCCAAACATTGACGAATTCACACGGAAATTGCGTCGCTATGAAATACGAGTACTATGTGCTCTAAGACATTTCCTTCTAAATCGAGTAACTTTTCTATGGAAACGACAGGATTTTCATTTAGGATACGACAATCACATTTCCGATCCACTAATCGTTCTTTACTGCATCCCTCACTCCCAAACATTGACGAATTCACACGGAAATTGCGTCGCTATGAAATACGAGTACTTTGTGTTCTAAGACATTTCCTTCTAAATCGAGTAACGTTTCTATGGAAACGACAGGATTTTCTTTTGGGATACGACAATCACATTTCCGATCCACTAATCCTTCTTTACTGCATCCCTCACTCCCACACATTGACGAATTCACACGGAAATTGCGTCGCTATGACATACGAGTACTATGTGTTCTAAGACATTTCCTTTTAAATCGAGTAACGTTTCTATGGAAACGACAGGATTTTCTTTTGGGATACGACAATCTCATTTCCGATCCACTAATCGTTCTTTACTGCATCACTCTCTCCCAAACATTGACGAATTCAAACGGAAGTTGCGTAGCTATGAAATGCGAGTACCATGTGTTCTAAGACATTTCCTTCTATATCGAGTAACGTTTCTATGGAAACGACAGGATTTTCTTTTGGGATACGACAATCTCATTTCCGATCCACTAATCCTTCTTTACTGCATCCCTCACTCCCAAACATTGACGAATTCACAAGGAAGTTGCGTCGCTATGAAATGCGAGTACTATGTGTTCTAAGACATTTCCTTCTAAATCGAGTAACGTTTCTATGGAAACAACAGGATTTTCTTTTGGGATACGACAATCACATTTCCGATCCACTAATCGTTCTTTACTGCATCCCTCACTCCCACACATTGACGAATTCACACGGAAATTGCGTCGCTATGACATACGAGTTCTATGTGTTCTAAGACATTTCCTTTTAAATCGAGTAACGTTTCTATGGAAACGACAGGATTTGCTTTTGGGATACGACAATCACATTTCCGATCCACTAATCCTTCTTTACTCCATCCCTCACTCCCAAACATTGACGAATTCACACGGAAATTCCGTCGCTATGAAATACGAGTACTATGTGTTCTAAGACATTTCCTTCTAAATCGAGTAACGTTTCTATGGAAACGACAGGATTTTCTTTTGGGATACGACAATCTCATTTCCGATCCACTAATCGTTCTTTACTGCATCTCTCACTCCCAAACATTGACGAATTCACACGGAAGTTGCGTCGCTATGAAATGCGAGTACTATGTGTTCTAAGACATTTCCTTCTAAATCGAGTAACGTTTCTATGGAAACGACAGGATTTTCTTTTGGGATACGACAATCTCATTTCCGATCCACTAATCGTTCTTTACTGCATCACTCACTCCCAAACATTGACGAATTCACACGGAAGTTGCGTCGCTATGAAATGCGAGTACTATGTGTTCTAAGACATTTCCTTCTAAATCGAGTAACGTTTCTATGGAAACGACAGGATTTTCTTTTGGGATACGACAATCACATTTCCGATCCACTAATCGTTCTTTACTGCTTCCTTCACTCCCATACATTGACGAATTCACACGGAAATTGCGTCGCTATGAAATACGAGTACTATGTGCTCTAAGACATTTCCTTCTAAATCGAGTAACTTTTCTATGGGAACGACAGGATTTTCTTTTGGGATACGACAATAACATTTCCGATCCACTAATCGTTCTTTACTGCATCCCTCACTCCCAAACATTGACGAATTCACACGGAAATTGCGTCGCTATGAAATACGAGTACTATGTGTTCTAAGACATTTCCTTCTAAATCGAGTAACGTTTCTATGGAAACGACAGGAATTTCTTTTGGGATACGACAATCACATTTCCGATCCACTAATCCTTCTTTACTGCATCCCTCACTCCCAAACATTGACGAATTCACACGGAAATTCCGTCGCTATGAAATACGAGTACTATGTGTTCTAAGACATTTCCTTCTAAATCGAGTAACGTTTCTATGGAAACGACAGGATTTTCTTTTGGGATACGACAATCTCATTTCCGAACCACGAATCGTTCTTTACTGCATCCCTCACTCCCAAACATTGACGAATTCACACGGAAATTGCGTCGCTATGAAATACGAGTACTATGTGTTCTAAGACATTTAATTCTAAATCGAGTAACGTTTCTATGGAAACGACAGGTTTTTCTTTTGGGATACGACAATCACTTTTCCGATCCACTAATCGTTCTTTACTGCATCCCTCACTCCCAAACATTGACGAATTCACACGGAAATTGCGTCGCAATGAAATACGAGTACTATGTGTTCTAAGACATTTCCTTCTAAATCGAATAACGTTTCTATGGAAACGACAGGATTTTCTTTTGGGATACGACAATCACATTTCCGATCCACTAATCGTTCTTTACTGCATCCCTCACTCCCAAACATTGACGAATTCACACGGAAATTGCGTCGCTATGAAATACGAGTACTATGTGTTCTAAGACATTTCCTTCTAAATCGAGTAACGTTTCTATGGAAACGACATGATTTTCTTTTGGGATACGACAATCTCATTTCCGATCCACTAATCGTTCTTTACTGCATCCCTCACTCCCAAACATTGACGAATTCACACGGAAATTGCGTCGCTATGAAATACGAGTACTATGTGTTCTAAGACATTTCCTTCTAAATCGAGTAACGTTTCTATGGAAACGACAGGATTTTCTTTTGGGATACGACAATCACATTTCCGATCCACTAATCGTTCTTTACTGCATCCCTCACTCCCAAACATTGACGAATTCACACGGAAGTTGCGTCGCTATGAAATGCGAGAACTATGTGTTCTAAGACATTTCCTTCTAAATCGAGTAACGTTTCTATGGAAACGACAGGATTTTCTTTTTTGATACGACAATCACATTTCCGATAAACTAATCGTTCTTTACTGCATCCCTCACTCCCAAACATTGACGAATTCACACGGAAATTGCGTCGCTATGAAATACGAGTACTATGTGTTCTAAGACATTTCTTTCTAAATCGAGTAACGTTTCTATGGAAACGACAGGATTTTCTTTTGGGATACGACAATCTCATTTCCGATCCACTAATCGTTCTTTACTGCATCCCTCACTCCCAAACATTGACGAATTCACACGGAAGTTGCGTCGCTATGAAATGCGAGTACTATGTGTTCTAAGACTTTTTCCTTCTAAATCGAGTAACGTTTCTATGGAAACGACAGGATTTTCTTTTGGGATACGACAATCACATTTCCGATCCACTAATCGTTCTTTACTGCATCACTCACTCCCAAACATTGACGAATTCACACGAAATTTGCGTCGCTATGAAATGCGAGTACTTTGTGTTCTAAGACATTTCCTTCTAAATCGAGTAACGTTTCTATGGAAACGACAGGATTTTCTTTTGGGATACGACAATCTCATTTCCGATCCACTAATCGTTCTTTACTGCATCTCTCACTCCCAAACATTGACGAATTCACACGGAAGTTGCGTCGCTATGAAATGCGAGTACTATGTGTTCTAAGACATTTCCTTCTAAATCGAGTAACGTTTCTATGGAAACGACAGGATTTTCTTTTGGGATACGACAATCACATTTCCGATCCACTAATCGTTCTTTACTGCATCCTTAACTCCCAAACATTGACGAATTCACACGGAAATTGCGTCGCTATGAAATACGAGTACTATGTGCTCTAAGACATTTCCTTCTAAATCGAGTAACTTTTCTATGGAAACGACAGGATTTTCATTTAGGATACGACAATCACATTTCCGATCCACTAATCGTTCTTTACTGCATCCCTCACTCCCAAACATTGACGAATTCACACGGAAATTGCGTCGCTATGAAATACGAGTACTTTGTGTTCTAAGACATTTCCTTCTAAATCGAGTAACGTTTCTATGGAAACGACAGGATTTTCTTTTGGGATACGACAATCACATTTCCGATCCACTAATCCTTCTTTACTGCATCCCTCACTCCCACACATTGACGAATTCACACGGAAATTGCGTCGCTATGACATACGAGTACTATGTGTTCTAAGACATTTCCTTTTAAATCGAGTAACGTTTCTATGGAAACGACAGGATTTTCTTTTGGGATACGACAATCTCATTTCCGATCCACTAATCGTTCTTTACTGCATCACTCTCTCCCAAACATTGACGAATTCAAACGGAAGTTGCGTAGCTATGAAATGCGAGTACCATGTGTTCTAAGACATTTCCTTCTATATCGAGTAACGTTTCTATGGAAACGACAGGATTTTCTTTTGGGATACGACAATCACATTTCCGATCCACTAATCGTTCTTTACTGCATCCTTAACTCCCAAACATTGACGAATTCACACGGAAATTGCGTCGCTATGAAATACGAGTACTATGTGCTCTAAGACATTTCCTTCTAAATCGAGTAACTTTTCTATGGAAACGACAGGATTTTCATTTAGGATACGACAATCACATTTCCGATCCACTAATCGTTCTTTACTGCATCCCTCACTCCCAAACATTGACGAATTCACACGGAAATAGCGTCGCTATGAAATACGAGTACTATGTGTTCTAAGACATTTCCTTCTAAATCGAGTAACGTTTCTATGGAAACGACAGGATTTTCTTTTGGGATACGACAATCACATTTCCGATCCACTAATCCTTCTTTACTGCATCCCTCACTCCCACACATTGACGAATTCACACGGAAATTGCGTCGCTATGACATACGAGTACTATGTGTTCTAAGACATTTCCTTTTAAATCGAGTAACGTTTCTATGGAAACGACATGATTTGCTTTTGGGATACGACAATCACATTTCCGATCCACTAATCCTTCTTTACTGCATCACTCTCTCCCAAACATTGACGAATTCACACGGAAGTTGCGTCGCTATGAAATGCGAGTACTATGTGTTCTAAGACATTTCCTTCTAAATCGAGTAACGTTTCTATGGAAACGACAGGATTTTCTTTTGAAATACGACAATCACATTTCCGATCCACTAATCGTTCTTTACTGCATCCTTAACTCCCAAACATTGACGAATTCACACGGAAATTGCGTCGCTATGAAATACGAGTACTATGTGCTCTAAGACATTTCCTTCTAAATCGAGTAACTTTTCTATGGAAACGACAGGATTTTCTTTTCGGATACGACAATCACATTTCCGATCCACTAATCGTTCTTTACTGCATCCCTCACTCCCAAACATTGACGAATTCACACGGAAATTCCGTCGCTATGAAATACGAGTACTATGTGTTCTAAGACATTTCCTTCTAAATCGAGTAACTTTTCTATAGAAACGACAGGATTTTCTTTTAGGATACGACAATCACATTTCCGATCCACTAATCGTTCTTTACTGCATATCTCACTCCCAAACATTGACGAATTTACACGGAAATTGCGTCGCTATGAAATACGAGTACTATGTGTTCTAAGACATTTCCTTCTAAATCGAGTAACGTCTCTATGGAAACGACAGGATTTTCTTTTGGGATACGACAATCACATTTCCGATCCACTAATCCTTCTTTACTGCATCCCTCACTCCCACACATTGACGAATTCACACGGAAATTGCGTCGCTATGACATACGAGTACTATGTGTTCTAAGACATTTCCTTCTAATTCGAGTAACGTTTCTAGGGAAACGACAGGATTTTCTTTTGGCATACGACAATCTCATTTCCGATCCACTAATCGTTCTTTACTGCATCACTCTCTCCCAAACATTGACGAATTCACACGGAAGTTGCGTCGCTATGAAATGCGAGTACTATGTGTTCTAAGACATTTCCTTCTAAATCGAGTAACGTTTCTATGGAAACGACAGGATTTTCTTTTGGGATACGACAATCACATTTCCGATCCACTAATCGTTCTTTACTGCATCCTTAACTCCCAAACATTGACGAATTCACACGGAAATTGCGTCGCTATGAAATACGAGTACTATGTGCTCTAAGACATTTCCTTCTAAATCGAGTAACTTTTCTATGGAAACGACAGGATTTTCTTTTAGGATACGACAATCACATTTCCGATCACCTAATCGTTCTTTACTGCATCCCTCACTCCCAAACATTGACGAATTCACACGGAAATTCCGTCGCTATGAAATACGAGTACTATGTGTTCTAAGACATTTCCTTCTAAATCGAGTAACGTTTCTATGGAAACGACAGGATTTTCTTTTGGGATACGACAACCTCATTTCCGATCCACTAATCGTTCTTTACTGCATCTCTCACTTCCAAACATTGACGAATTCACACGGAAGTTGCGTCGCTATGAAATGCGAGTACTATGTGTTCTAAGACATTTCCTTCTAAATCGAGTAACGTTTCTATGGAAACGACAGGATTTTCTTTTGGGATACGACAATCACATTTCCGATCCACTAATCGTTCTTTACTGCATCCTTAACTCCCAAACATTGACGAATTCACACGGAAATTGCGTCGCTATGAAATACGAGTACTATGTGCTCTAAGACATTAACTTCTAAATCGAGTAACTTTTCTATGGAAACGACAGGATTTTCATTTAGGATACGACAATCACATTTCCGATCCACTAATCGTTCTTTACTGCATCCCTCACTCCCAAACATTGACGAATTCACACGGAAATTGCGTCGCTATGAAATACGAGTACTATGTGTTCTAAGACATTTCCTTTTAAATCGAGTAACGTTTCTATGGAAACGACAGGATTTTCTTTTGGGATACGACAATCTCATTTCCGATCCACTAATCGTTCTTTACTGCATCACTCTCTCCCAAACATTGACGAATTCAAACGGAAGTTGCGTAGCTATGAAATGCGAGTACCATGTGTTCTAAGACATTTCCTTCTATATCGAGTAACGTTTCTATGGAAACGACAGGATTTTCTTTTGGGATACGACAATCACATTTCCGATCCACTAATCGTTCTTTACTGCATCCTTAACTCCCAAACATTGACGAATTCACACGGAAATTGCGTCGCTATGAAATACGAGTACTATGTGCTCTAAGACATTTCCTTCTAAATCGAGTAACTTTTCTATGGAAACGACAGGATTTTCATTTAGGATACGACAATCACATTTCCGATCCACTAATCGTTCTTTACTGCATCCCTCACTCCCAAACATTGACGAATTCACACGGAAATAGCGTCGCTATGAAATACGAGTACTATGTGTTCTAAGACATTTCCTTCTAAATCGAGTAACGTTTCTATGGAAACGACAGGATTTTCTTTTGGGATACGACAATCACATTTCCGATCCACTAATCCTTCTTTACTGCATCCCTCACTCCCACACATTGACGAATTCACACGGAAATTGCGTCGCTATGACATACGAGTACTATGTGTTCTAAGACATTTCCTTTTAAATCGAGTAACGTTTCTATGGAAACGACATGATTTGCTTTTGGGATACGACAATCACATTTCCGATCCACTAATCCTTCTTTACTGCATCACTCTCTCCCAAACATTGACGAATTCACACGGAAGTTGCGTCGCTATGAAATGCGAGTACTATGTGTTCTAAGACATTTCCTTCTAAATCGAGTAACGTTTCTATGGAAACGACAGGATTTTCTTTTGAAATACGACAATCACATTTCCGATCCACTAATCGTTCTTTACTGCATCCTTAACTCCCAAACATTGACGAATTCACACGGAAATTGCGTCGCTATGAAATACGAGTACTATGTGCTCTAAGACATTTCCTTCTAAATCGAGTAACTTTTCTATGGAAACGACAGGATTTTCTTTTCGGATACGACAATCACATTTCCGATCCACTAATCGTTCTTTACTGCATCCCTCACTCCCAAACATTGACGAATTCACACGGAAATTCCGTCGCTATGAAATACGAGTACTATGTGTTCTAAGACATTTCCTTCTAAATCGAGTAACTTTTCTATAGAAACGACAGGATTTTCTTTTAGGATACGACAATCACATTTCCGATCCACTAATCGTTCTTTACTGCATATCTCACTCCCAAACATTGACGAATTTACACGGAAATTGCGTCGCTATGAAATACGAGTACTATGTGTTCTAAGACATTTCCTTCTAAATCGAGTAACGTCTCTATGGAAACGACAGGATTTTCTTTTGGGATACGACAATCACATTTCCGATCCACTAATCCTTCTTTACTGCATCCCTCACTCCCACACATTGACGAATTCACACGGAAATTGCGTCGCTATGACATACGAGTACTATGTGTTCTAAGACATTTCCTTCTAATTCGAGTAACGTTTCTAGGGAAACGACAGGATTTTCTTTTGGCATACGACAATCTCATTTCCGATCCACTAATCGTTCTTTACTGCATCACTCTCTCCCAAACATTGACGAATTCACACGGAAGTTGCGTCGCTATGAAATGCGAGTACTATGTGTTCTAAGACATTTCCTTCTAAATCGAGTAACGTTTCTATGGAAACGACAGGATTTTCTTTTGGGATACGACAATCACATTTCCGATCCACTAATCGTTCTTTACTGCATCCTTAACTCCCAAACATTGACGAATTCACACGGAAATTGCGTCGCTATGAAATACGAGTACTATGTGCTCTAAGACATTTCCTTCTAAATCGAGTAACTTTTCTATGGAAACGACAGGATTTTCTTTTAGGATACGACAATCACATTTCCGATCACCTAATCGTTCTTTACTGCATCCCTCACTCCCAAACATTGACGAATTCACACGGAAATTCCGTCGCTATGAAATACGAGTACTATGTGTTCTAAGACATTTCCTTCTAAATCGAGTAACGTTTCTATGGAAACGACAGGATTTTCTTTTGGGATACGACAACCTCATTTCCGATCCACTAATCGTTCTTTACTGCATCTCTCACTTCCAAACATTGACGAATTCACACGGAAGTTGCGTCGCTATGAAATGCGAGTACTATGTGTTCTAAGACATTTCCTTCTAAATCGAGTAACGTTTCTATGGAAACGACAGGATTTTCTTTTGGGATACGACAACCACATTTCCGATCCACTAATCGTTCTTTACTGCATCCTTAACTCCCAAACATTGACGAATTCACACGGAAATTGCGTCGCTATGAAATACGAGTACTATGTGCTCTAAGACATTAACTTCTAAATCGAGTAACTTTTCTATGGAAACGACAGGATTTTCATTTAGGATACGACAATCACATTTCCGATCCACTAATCGTTCTTTACTGCATCCCTCACTCCCAAACATTGACGAATTCACACGGAAATTGCGTCGCTATGAAATACGAGTACTATGTGTTCTAAGACATTTCCTTCTAAATCGAGTAACGTTTCTATGGAAACGACAGGATTTTCTTTTGGGATACGACAATCACATTTCCGATCCACTAATCCTTCTTTACTGCATCCCTCACTCCCACACATTGACGAATTCACACGGAAATTGCGTCGCTATGACATACGAGTACTATGTGTTCTAAGACATTTCCTTTTAAATCGAGTAACGTTTCTATGGAAACGACAGGATTTTCTTTTGGGATACGACAATCTCATTTCCGATCCACTAATCGTTCTTTACTGCATCACTCTCTCCCAAACATTGACGAATTCACACGGAAGTTGCGTCGCTATGAAATGCGAGTACCATGTGTTCTAAGACATTTCCTTCTAAATCGAGTAACGTTTCTATGGAAACGACAGGATTTTCTTTTGGGATACGACAATCACATTTCCGATCCACTAATCGTTCTTTACTGCATCCTTAACTCCCAAACATTGACGAATTCACACGGAAATTGCGTCGCTATGAAATACGAGTACTATGTGCTCTAAGACATTTCCTTCTAAATCGAGTAACTTTTCTATGGAAACGACAGGAATTTCTTTTCGGATACGACAATCACATTTCCGATCCACTAATCGTTCTTTACTGCATCCCTCACTCCCAAACATTGACGAATTCACACGGAAATTCCGTCGCTATGAAATACGAGTACTATGTGTTCTAAGACATTTCCTTCTAAATCGAGTAACTTTTCTATGGAAACGACAGGATTTTCTTTTAGGATACGACAATCACATTTCCGATCCACTAATCGTTCTTTACTGCATCCCTCACTCCCAAACATTGACGAATTCACACGGAAATTGCGTCGCTATGAAATACGAGTACTATGTGTTCTAAGACATTTCCTTCTAAATCGAGTAACGTCTCTATGGAAACGACAGGATTTTCTTTTGGGATACGACAATCACATTTCCGATCCACTAATCCTTCTTTACTGCATCCCTCACTCCCACACATTGACGAATTCACACGGAAATTGCGTCGCTATGACATACGAGTACTATGTGTTCTAAGACATTTCCTTCTAAATCGAGTAACGTTTCTAGGGAAACGACAGGATTTTCTTTTGGATACGACAATCTCATTTCCGATCCACTAATCGTTCTTTACTGCATCACTCTCTCCCAAACATTGACGAATTCACACGGAAGTTGCGTCGCTATGAAATGCGAGTACTATGTGTTCTAAGACATTTCCTTCTAAATCGAGTAACGTTTCTATGGAAACGACAGGATTTTCTTTTGGGATACGACAATCACATTTCCGATCCACTAATCGTTCTTTACTGCATCCTTAACTCCCAAACATTGATGAATTCACACGGAAATTGCGTCGCTATGAAATACGAGTACTATGTGCTCTAAGACATTTCCTTCTAAATCGAGTAACTTTTCTATGGAAACGACAGGATTTTCTTTTAGGATACGACAATCACATTTCCGATCACCTAATCGTTCTTTACTGCATCCCTCACTCCCAAACATTGACGAATTCACACGGAAATTCCGTCGCTATGAAATACGAGTACTATGTGTTCTAAGACATTTCCTTCTAAATCGAGTAACGTTTCTATGGAAACGACAGGATTTTCTTTTGGGATACGACAACCTCATTTCCGATCCACTAATCGTTCTTTACTGCATCCCTCACTCCCAAACATTGACGAATTCACACGGAAGTTGCGTCGCTATGAAATACGAGTACTATGTGTTCTAAGACATTTCCTTCTAAATCGAGTAACGTTTCTATGGAAACGACAGGATCTTCTTTTGGGATACGACAATCACATTTCCGATCCACTAATCATTCTTTACTGCATCCCTCACTCCCAAACATTGACGAATTCACACGGAAATCGCGTCGCAATGAAATACGAGTACTATGTGTTCTAAGACATTTCCTCCTAAATCGAGTAACGTTTCTATGGAAACGACAGGATTTTCTTTTGGGATACGACAATCACATTTCCGATCCACTAATCGTTCTTTACTGCATCCTTAACTCCCAATCATTGACGAATTCACACGGAAATTGCGTCGCTATGAAATACGAGTACTATGTGCTCTAAGACATTTCCTTCTAAATCGAGTAACTTTTCTATGGAAACGACAGGATTTTCTTTTAGGATACGACAATCACATTTCCGATCACCTAATCGTTCTTTACTGCATCCCTCACTCCCAAACATTGACGAATTCACACGGAAATTCCGTCGCTATGAAATACGAGTACTATGTGTTCTAAGACATTTCCTTCTAAATCGAGTAACGTTTCTATGGAAACGACAGGATTTTCTTTTGGGATACGACAACCTCATTTCCGATCCACTAATCGTTCTTTACTGCATCCCTCACTCCCAAACATTGACGAATTCACACGGAAATTGCGTCGCTATGAAATACGAGTACTATGTGTTCTAAGACATTTCCTTCTAAATCGAGTAACGTTTCTATAGAAACGACAGGATTTTCTTTTAGGATACGACAATCACATTTCCGATCCACTAATCGTTCTTTACTGCATCCCTCACTCCCAAACATTGACGAATTCACACGGAAATTGCGTCGCTATGAAATACGAGTACTATGTGTTCTAAGACATTTCCTTCTAAATCGAGTAAGGTCTCTATGGAAACGACAGGATTTTCTTTTGGGATACGACAATCACATTTCCGATCCACTAATCCTTCTTTACTGCATCCCTCACTCCCACACATTGACGAATTCACACGGAAATTGCGTCGCTATGACATACGAGTACTATGTGTTCTAAGACATTTCCTTCTAAATCGAGTAACGTTTCTAGGGAAACGACAGGATTTTCTTTTGGGATACGACAATCTCATTTCCGATCCACTAATCGTTCTTTACTGCATCACTCTCTCCCAAACATTGACGAATTCACACGGAAGTTGCGTCGCTATGAAATGCGAGTACTATGTGTTCTAAGACATTTCCTTCTAAATCGAGTAACGTTTCTATGGAAACGACAGGATTTTCTTTTGGGATACGACAATCACATTTCCGATCCACTAATCGTTCTTTACTGCATCCTTAACTCCCAAACATTGACGAATTCACACGGAAATTGCGTCGCTATGAAATACGAGTGCTATGTGCTCTAAGACATTTCCTTCTAAATCGAGTAACTTTTCTATGGAAACGACAGGATTTTCTTTTAGGATACGACAATCACATTTCCGATCACCTAATCGTTCTTTACTGCATCCCTCACTCCCAAACATTGACGAATTCACACGGAAATTCCGTCGCTATGAAATACGAGTACTATGTGTTCTAAGACATTTCCTTCTAAATCGAGTAACGTTTCTATGGAAACGACAGGATTTTCTTTTGGGATACGACAACCTCATTTCCGATCCACTAATCGTTCTTTACTGCATCCCTCACTCCCAAACATTGACGAATTCACACGGAAATTGCGTCGCTATGAAATACGAGTACTATGTGTTCTAAGACATTTCCTTCTAAATCGAGTAACGTTTCTATGGAAACGACAGGATCTTCTTTTGGGATACGACAATCACATTTCCGATCCACTAATCGTTCTTTACTGCATCCCTCACTCCCAAACATTGACGAATTCACACGGAAGTTGCGTCGCTATGAAATGCGAGTACTATGTGTTCTAAGACTTTTTCCTTCTATATCGAGTAACGTTTCTATGGAAACGACAGGATTTTCTTTTGGGATACGACAATCACATTTCCGATCCACTAATCGTTCTTTACTGCATCCTAAACTCCCAAACATTGATGAATTCACACGGAAATTGCGTCGCTATGAAATACGAGTACTATGTGCTCTAAGACATTTCCTTCTAAATCGAGTAACTTTTCTATGGAAACGACAGGATTTTCTTTTAGGATACGACAATCACATTTCCGATCACCTAATCGTTCTTTACTGCATCCCTCACTCCCAAACATTGACGAATTCACACGGAAATTCCGTCGCTATGAAATACGAGTACTATGTGTTCTAAGACATTTCCTTCTAAATCGAGTAGCGTTTCTATGGAAACGACAGGATTTTCTTTTGGGATACGACAACCTCATTTCCGATCCACTAATCGTTCTTTACTGCATCCCTCACTCCCAAACATTGACGAATTCACACGGAAATTGCGTCGCTATGAAATACGAGTACTATGTGTTCTAAGACATTTCCTTCTAAATCGAGTAACGTTTCTATAGAAACGACAGGATTTTCTTTTAGGATACGACAATCACATTTCCGATCCACTAATCGTTCTTTACTGCATCCCTCACTCCCAAACATTGACGAATTCACACGGAAATTGCGTCGCTATGAAATACGAGTACTATGTGTTCTAAGACATTTCCTTCTAAATCGAGTAACGTCTCTATGGAAACGACAGGATTTTCTTTTGGGATACGACAATCACATTTCCGATCCACTAATCCTTCTTTACTGCATCCCTCACTCCCACACATTGACGAATTCACACGGAAATTGCGTCGCTATGACATACGAGTACTATGTGTTCTAAGACATTTCCTTCTAAATCGAGTAACGTTTCTAGGGAAACGACAGGATTTTCTTTTGGGATACGACAATCTCATTTCCGATCCACTAATCGTTCTTTACTGCATCACTCTCTCCCAAACATTGACGAATTCACACGGAAGTTGCGTCGCTATGAAATGCGAGTACTATGTGTTCTAAGACATTTCCTTCTAAATCGAGTAACGTTTCTATGGAAACGACAGGATTTTCTTTTGGGATACGACAATCACATTTCCGATCCACTAATCGTTCTTTACTGCATCCTTAACTCCCAAACATTGACGAATTCACACGGAAATTGCGTCGCTATGAAATACGAGTGCTATGTGCTCTAAGACATTTCCTTCTAAATCGAGTAACTTTTCTATGGAAACGACAGGATTTTCTTTTAGGATACGACAATCACATTTCCGATCACCTAATCGTTCTTTACTGCATCCCTCACTCCCAAACATTGACGAATTCACACGGAAATTCCGTCGCTATGAAATACGAGTACTATGTGTTCTAAGACATTTCCTTCTAAATCGAGTAACGTTTCTATGGAAACGACAGGATTTTCTTTTGGGATACGACAACCTCATTTCCGATCCACTAATCGTTCTTTACTGCATCCCTCACTCCCAAACATTGACGAATTCACACGGAAATTGCGTCGCTATGAAATACGAGTACTATGTGTTCTAAGACATTTCCTTCTAAATCGAGTAACGTTTCTATGGAAACGACAGGATCTTCTTTTGGGATACGACAATCACATTTCCGATCCACTAATCGTTCTTTACTGCATCCCTCACTCCCAAACATTGACGAATTCACACGGAAGTTGCGTCGCTATGAAATGCGAGTACTATGTGTTCTAAGACTTTTTCCTTCTATATCGAGTAACGTTTCTATGGAAACGACAGGATTTTCTTTTGGGATACGACAATCACATTTCCGATCCACTAATCGTTCTTTACTGCATCACTCACTCCCAAACATTGACGAATTCACACGGAATTTGCGTCGCTATGAAATGCGAGTACTTTGTGTTCTAAGACATTTCATTCTAAATAGAGTAACGTTTCTATGGAAACGACAGGATTTTCTTTTGGGATACGACAATCTCATTTCCGATCCACTAATCGTTCTTTACTGCATCTCTCACTCCCAAACATTGACGAATTCACACGGAAGTTGCGTCGCTATGAAATGCGAGTACTATGTGTTCTAAGACATTTCCTTCTAAATCGAGTAACGTTTCTATGGAAACGACAGGATTTTCTTTTGGGATACGACAATCACATTTCCGATCCACTAATCGTTCTTTACTGCATCCTTAACTCCCAAACATTGACGAATTCACACGGAAATTGCGTCGCTATGAAATACGAGTACTATGTGCTCTAAGACATTAACTTCTAAATCGAGTAACTGTTCTATGGAAACGACAGGATTTTCATTTAGGATACGACAATCACATTTCCGATCCACTAATCGTTCTTTACTGCATCCCTCACTCCCAAACATTGACGAATTCACACGGAAATTGCGTCGCTATGAAATACGAGTACTATGTGTTCTAAGACATTTCCTTCTAAATCGAGTAACGTTTCTATGGAAACGACAGGATTTTCTTTTGGGATACGACAATCACATTTCCGATCCACTAATCCTTCTTTACTGCATCCCTCACTCCCACACATTGACGAATTCACACGGAAATTGCGTCGCTATGACATACGAGTACTATGTGTTCTAAGACATTTCCTTTTAAATCGAGTAACGTTTCTATGGAAACGACAGGATTTTCTTTTGGGATACGACAATCTCATTTCCGATCCACTAATCGTTCTTTACTGCATCACTCTCTCCCAAACATTGACGAATTCACACGGAAGTTGCGTCGCTATGAAATGCGAGTACCATGTGTTCTAAGACATTTCCTTCTAAATCGAGTAACGTTTCTATGGAAACGACAGGATTTTCTTTTGGGATACGACAATCACATTTCCGATCCACTAATCGTTCTTTACTGCATCCTTAACTCCCAAACATTGACGAATTCACACGGAAATTGCGTCGCTATGAAATACGAGTACTATGTGCTCTAAGACATTTCCTTCTAAATCGAGTAACTTTTCTATGGAAACGACAGGATTTTCATTTAGGATACGACAATCACATTTCCGATCCACTAATCGTTCTTTACTGCATCCCTCACTCCCAAACATTGACGAATTCACACGGAAATTGCGTCGCTATGAAATACGAGTACTATGTGTTCTAAGACATTTCCTTCTAAATCGAGTAACGTTTCTATGGAAACGACAGGATTTTCTTTTGGGATACGACAATCACATTTCCGATCCACTAATCCTTCTTTACTGCATCCCTCACTCCCACACATTGACGAATTCACACGGAAATTGCGTCGCTATGACATACGAGTACTATGTGTTCTAAGACATTTCCTTTTAAATCGAGTAACGTTTCTATGGAAACGACATGATTTGCTTTTGGGATACGACAATCACATTTCCGATCCACTAATCCTTCTTTACTGCATCACTCTCTCCCAAACATTGACGAATTCACACGGAAGTTGCGTCGCTATGACATGCGAGTACTATGTGTTCTAAGACATTTCCTTCTAAATCGAGTAACGTTTCTATGGAAACGACAGGATTTTCTTTTGGGATACGACAATCACATTTCCGATCCACTAATCGTTCTTTACTGCATCCTTAACTCCCAAACATTGACGAATTCACACGGAAATTGCGTCGCTATGAAATACGAGTACTATGTGCTCTAAGACATTTCCTTCTAAATCGAGTAACTTTTCTATGGAAACGACAGGAATTTCTTTTCGGATACGACAATCACATTTCCGATCCACTAATCGTTCTTTACTGCATCCCTCACTCCCAAACATTGACGAATTCACACGGAAATTCCGTCGCTATGAAATACGAGTACTATGTGTTCTAAGACATTTCCTTCTAAATCGAGTAACTTTTCTATGGAAACGACAGGATTTTCTTTTAGGATACGACAATCACATTTCCGATCCACTAATCGTTCTTTACTGCATCCCTCACTCCCAAACATTGACGAATTCACACGGAAATTGCGTCGCTATGAAATACGAGTACTATGTGTTCTAAGACATTTCCTTCTAAATCGAGTAACGTCTCTATGGAAACGACAGGATTTTCTTTTGGGATACGACAATCACATTTCCGATCCACTAATCCTTCTTTACTGCATCCCTCACTCCCACACATTGACGAATTCACACGGAAATTGCGTCGCTATGACATACGAGTACTATGTGTTCTAAGACATTTCCTTCTAAATCGAGTAACGTTTCTAGGGAAACGACAGGATTTTCTTTTGGATACGACAATCTCATTTCCGATCCACTAATCGTTCTTTACTGCATCACTCTCTCCCAAACATTGACGAATTCACACGGAAGTTGCGTCGCTATGAAATGCGAGTACTATGTGTTCTAAGACATTTCCTTCTAAATCGAGTAACGTTTCTATGGAAACGACAGGATTTTCTTTTGGGATACGACAATCACATTTCCGATCCACTAATCGTTCTTTACTGCATCCTTAACTCCCAAACATTGACGAATTCACACGGAAATTGCGTCGCTATGAAATACGAGTACTATGTGCTCTAAGACATTTCCTTCTAAATCGAGTAACTTTTCTATGGAAACGACAGGATTTTCTTTTAGGATACGACAATCACATTTCCGATCACCTAATCGTTCTTTACTGCATCCCTCACTCCCAAACATTGACGAATTCACACGGAAATTCCGTCGCTATGAAATACGAGTACTATGTGTTCTAAGACATTTCCTTCTAAATCGAGTAACGTTTCTATGGAAACGACAGGATTTTCTTTTGGGATACGACAACCTCATTTCCGATCCACTAATCGTTCTTTACTGCATCCCTCACTCCCAAACATTGACGAATTCACACGGAAATTGCGTCGCTATGAAATACGAGTACTATGTGTTCTAAGACATTTCCTTCTAAATCGAGTAACGTTTCTATGGAAACGACAGGATCTTCTTTTGGGATACGACAATCACATTTCCGATCCACTAATCATTCTTTACTGCATCCCTCACTCCCAAACATTGACGAATTCACACGGAAATCGCGTCGCAATGAAATACGAGTACTATGTGTTCTAAGACATTTCCTCCTAAATCGAGTAACGTTTCTATGGAAACGACAGGATTTTCTTTTGGGATACGACAATCACATTTCCGATCCACTAATCGTTCTTTACTGCATCCCTCACTCCCAAACATTGACGAATTCACACGGAAATTGCGTCGCTATGAAATACGAGTACTATGTGTTCTAAGACATTTCCTTCTAAATCGAGTAACGTTTCTATGGAAACGACAGGAATTTCTTTTGGGATACGACAATCACATTTCCGATCCACTAATCCTTCTTTACTGCATCCCTCACTCCCAAACATTGACGAATTCACACGGAAATTCCGTCGCTATGAAATACGAGTACTATGTGTTCTAAGACATTTCCTTCTAAATCGAGTAACGTTTCTATGGAAACGACAGGATTTTCTTTTGGGATACGACAATCTCATTTCCGATCCACTAATCGTTCTTTACTGCATCCCTCACTCCCAAACATTGACGAATTCACACGGAAATTGCGTCGCTATGAAATACGAGTACTATGTGTTCTAAGACATTTCCTTCTAAATCGAGTAACGTTTCTATGGAAACGACAGGATTTTCTTTTGGGATACGACAATCACATTTCCGATCCACTAATCTTTCTTTAATGCATCCTTCACTCCCAAGCATTGACGAATTCACACGGAAATTGCGTCGCAATGAAATACGAGTACTATGTGTTCTAAGACATTTCCTTCTAAATGGAGTAACGTTTCTATGGAAACGACAGGATTTTCTTTTGGGATACGACAATCACATTTCCGATCCACTAATCGTTCTTTACTGCATCCCTCACTCCCAAACATTGACGAATTCACACGGAAATTGCGTCGCTATGAAATACGAGTACTATGTGTTCTAAGACATTTCCTTCTAAATCGAGTAACGTTTCTATGGAAACGACAGGATTTTCTTTTGGGATACGACAATCACATTTCCGATCCACTAATCTTTCTTTACTGCATCCCTCACTCCCAAACATTGACGAATTCACACGGAACTTGCGTCGCTATGAAATACGAGTACTATGTGTTCTAAGACATTTCCTTCTAAATCGAGTAACGATTCTATGGAAACGACAGGATTTTTTTTGGGATACGACAAACTCATTTCCGATCCACTAATCCTTCTGTACTGCATCCCTCACTCCCAAACATTGACGAATTCTCACAATAATTGCGTCGCAATGAAATACGGGTACTTTGTGTTCTAAGACATTTCCGTCTAAATCGAGTAACGTTTCTATGGAAACGACAGGATTTTCTTTTGTGATGCGCAATCACATTTCCGAACCACTAATCGTTCTTTACTGCATCCCTCACTCCCAAACATTGACGAATTCACACGGAAATTGCGTCGCTATGAAATACGAGTACTATGTATTCTAAGACATTTCGTACTAAATCGAGTAACGTTTCTATGGAAACGACAGGATTTTCTTTTGGGATACGACAATCACATTTCCGATCCACTAATCGTTCTTCACTGCATCCCTCACTCCCAAACATTGACGAATTCACACGGAAATTCCGTCGCTGTGAAATACGAGTACTATGTGTTCTAAGACATTTCCTTCTAAATCGAGTAACGTTTCTATGGAAACGACAGGATTTTCTTTTGGGATGCGACAATCACATTTCCGATCGACTAATCGTTCTTTACTGAATCCCTCACTCCCAAACATTGACGAATTCACACGGAAATTGCGTCGCTATGAAATACGAGTACTATGTGTTCTAAGACATTTCCTTCTAAATCGAGTAACGTTTCTATGGAAACGAGAGGATTTTCTTTTGGGATACGACAAACTCATTTCCGATCCACTAATCTTTCTTTACTGCATCCCTCACTCCCAAACATTGACGAATTCACACGGAAATTGCGTTGCAATGAAATACGAGTACTATGTGTTCTAAGACATTTCCTTCTAAATCGAGTAACGTTTCTATGGAAACGACAGGATTTTCTTTTGGGATACGACAATCACATTTCCGATCCACTAATCCTTCTTTACTGCATCCCTCACTCCCAAACATTGACGATCTCACACGGAAACTGCGTCGCTATGAAATACGAGTACTATGTGTTCTAAGACATTTCCTTCTAAATCGAGTAACGTTTCTATCGAAACGACAGGATTTCCTTTTGGGATACGACAATCACATTTCCGATCCACTAATCGTTCTTTACTGCATCCCTCACTCCCAAACATTGACGAATTCACACGGAAATTGCGTCGCTATGAAATACGAGTACTATGTGCTCTAAGACATTTCCTTCTAAATCGAGTAACGTTTCTATGGAAACGACAGGATTTTCTTTTGGGATGCGACAATCACATTTCCGATCCACTAATCGTTCTTTACTGCATCCCTCACTCCCAAACATTGACGAATTCACACGGAAATTGCGTCGCTATGAAATACGAGTACTATGTGCTCTAAGACATTTCCTTCTAAATCGAGTAACGTTTCTATGGAAACGACAGGATTTTCATTTTGGGATACGACAATCACATTTCCGATCCACTAATCTTTCTTTACTGCATCCCTCACTCCCAAACATTGACGAATTCACACGGAAATTGCGTCGCTATGAAATACGAGTACTATGTGTTCTAAGACATTTCCTTTTAAATCGAGTAACGTTTCTATGGAAACGACATGATTTGCTTTTGGGATACGACAATCACATTTCCGATCCACTAATCCTTCTTTACTGCATCACTCTCTCCCAAACATTGACGAATTCACACGGAAGTTGCGTCGCTATGACATGCGAGTACTATGTGTTCTAAGACATTTCCTTCTAAATCGAGTAACGTTTCTATGGAAACGACAGGATTTTCTTTTGGGATACGACAATCACATTTCCGATCCACTAATCGTTCTTTACTGCATCCTTAACTCCCAAACATTGACGAATTCACACGGAAATTGCGTCGCTATGAAATACGAGTACTATGTGCTCTAAGACATTTCCTTCTAAATCGAGTAACTTTTCTATGGAAACGACAGGAATTTCTTTTCGGATACGACAATCACATTTCCGATCCACTAATCGTTCTTTACTGCATCCCTCACTCCCAAACATTGACGAATTCACACGGAAATTCCGTCGCTATGAAATACGAGTACTATGTGTTCTAAGACATTTCCTTCTAAATCGAGTAACTTTTCTATGGAAACGACAGGATTTTCTTTTAGGATACGACAATCACATTTCCGATCCACTAATCGTTCTTTACTGCATCCCTCACTCCCAAACATTGACGAATTCACACGGAAATTGCGTCGCTATGAAATACGAGTACTATGTGTTCTAAGACATTTCCTTCTAAATCGAGTAACGTCTCTATGGAAACGACAGGATTTTCTTTTGGGATACGACAATCACATTTCCGATCCACTAATCCTTCTTTACTGCATCCCTCACTCCCACACATTGACGAATTCACACGGAAATTGCGTCGCTATGACATACGAGTACTATGTGTTCTAAGACATTTCCTTCTAAATCGAGTAACGTTTCTAGGGAAACGACAGGATTTTCTTTTGGATACGACAATCTCATTTCCAATCCACTAATCGTTCTTTACTGCATCACTCTCTCCCAAACATTGACGAATTCACACGGAAGTTGCGTCGCTATGAAATGCGAGTACTATGTGTTCTAAGACATTTCCTTCTAAATCGAGTAACGTTTCTATGGAAACGACAGGATTTTCTTTTGGGATACGACAATCACATTTCCGATCCACTAATCGTTCTTTACTGCATCCTTAACTCCCAAACATTGACGAATTCACACGGAAATTGCGTCGCTATGAAATACGAGTACTATGTGCTCTAAGACATTTCCTTCTAAATCGAGTAACTTTTCTATGGAAACGACAGGATTTTCTTTTAGGATACGACAATCACATTTCCGATCACCTAATCGTTCTTTACTGCATCCCTCACTCCCAAACATTGACGAATTCACACGGAAATTGCGTCGCTATGAAATACGAGTACTATGTGTTCTAAGACATTTCCTTCTAAATCGAGTAACGTTTCTGTGGAAACGACAGGAATTTCTTTTGGGATACGACAATCACATTTCCGATCCACTAATCCTTCTTTACTGCATCCCTCACTCCCAAACATTGACGAATTCACACGGAAGTTGCGTCGCTATGAAATGCGAGTACTATGTGTTCTAAGACTTTTTCCTTCTATATCGAGTAACGTTTCTATGGAAACGACAGGATTTTCTTTTGGGATACGACAATCACATTTCCGATCCACTAATCGTTCTTTACTGCATCACTCACTCCCAAACATTGACGAATTCACACGGAATTTGCGTCGCTATGAAATGCGAGTACTTTGTGTTCTAAGACATTTCATTCTAAATAGAGTAACGTTTCTATGGAAACGACAGGATTTTCTTTTGGGATACGACAATCTCATTTCCGATCCACTAATCGTTCTTTACTGCATCTCTCACTCCCAAACATTGACGAATTCACACGGAAGTTGCGTCGCTATGAAATGCGAGTACTATGTGTTCTAAGACATTTCCTTCTAAATCGAGTAACGTTTCTATGGAAACGACAGGATTTTCTTTTGGGATACGACAATCACATTTCCGATCCACTAATCGTTCTTTACTGCATACTTAACTCCCAAACATTGACGAATTCACACGGAAATTGCGTCGCTATGAAATACGAGTACTATGTGCTCTAAGACATTTCCTTCTAAATCGAGTAACTTTTCTATGGAAACGACAGGATTTTCATTTAGGATACGACAATCACATTTCCGATCCACTAATCGTTCTTTACTGCATCCCTCACTCCCAAACATTGACGAATTCACACGGAAATTGCGTCGCTATGAAATACGAGTACTATGTGTTCTAAGACATTTCCTTCTAAATCGAGTAACGTTTCTATGGAAACGACAGGATTTTCTTTTGGGATACGACAATCACATTTCCGATCCACTAATCCTTCTTTACTGCATCCCTCACTCCCACACATTGACGAATTCACACGGAAATTGCGTCGCTATGACATACGAGTACTATGTGTTCTAAGACATTTCCTTTTAAATCGAGTAACGTTTCTATGGAAACGACATGATTTGCTTTTGGGATACGACAATCACATTTCCGATCCACTAATCCTTCTTTACTGCATCACTCTCTCCCAAACATTGACGAATTCACACGGAAGTTGCGTCGCTATGACATGCGAGTACTATGTGTTCTAAGACATTTCCTTCTAAATCGAGTAACGTTTCTATGGAAACGACAGGATTTTCTTTTGGGATACGACAATCACATTTCCGATCCACTAATCGTTCTTTACTGCATCCTTAACTCCCAAACATTGACGAATTCACACGGAAATTGCGTCGCTATGAAATACGAGTACTATGTGCTCTAAGACATTTCCTTCTAAATCGAGTAACTTTTCTATGGAAACGATAGGAATTTCTTTTCGGATACGACAATCACATTTCCGATCCACTAATCGTTCTTTACTGCATCCCTCACTCCCAAACATTGACGAATTCACACGGAAATTCCGTCGCTATGAAATACGAGTACTATGTGTTCTAAGACATTTCCTTCTAAATCGAGTAACTTTTCTATGGAAACGACAGGATTTTCTTTTAGGATACGACAATCACATTTCCGATCCACTAATCGTTCTTTACTGCATCCCTCACTCCCAAACATTGACGAATTCACACGGAAATTGCGTCGCTATGAAATACGAGTACTATGTGTTCTAAGACATTTCCTTCTAAATCGAGTAACGTCTCTATGGAAACGACAGGATTTTCTTTTGGGATACGACAATCACATTTCCGATCCACTAATCCTTCTTTACTGCATCCCTCACTCCCACACATTGACGAATTCACACGGAAATTGCGTCGCTATGACATACGAGTACTATGTGTTCTAAGACATTTCCTTCTAAATCGAGTAACGTTTCTAGGGAAACGACAGGATTTTCTTTTGGATACGACAATCTCATTTCCGATCCACTAATCGTTCTTTACTGCATCACTCTCTCCCAAACATTGACGAATTCACACGGAAGTTGCGTCGCTATGAAATGCGAGTACTATGTGTTCTAAGACATTTCCTTCTAAATCGAGTAACGTTTCTATGGAAACGACAGGATTTTCTTTTGGGATACGACAATCACATTTCCGATCCACTAATCGTTCTTTACTGCATCCTTAACTCCCAAACATTGACGAATTCACACGGAAATTGCGTCGCTATGAAATACGAGTACTATGTGCTCTAAGACATTTCCTTCTAAATCGAGTAACTTTTCTATGGAAACGACAGGATTTTCTTTTAGGATACGACAATCACATTTCCGATCACCTAATCGTTCTTTACTGCATCCCTCACTCCCAAACATTGACGAATTCACACGGAAATTCCGTCGCTATGAAATACGAGTACTATGTGTTCTAAGACATTTCCTTCTAAATCGAGTAACGTTTCTATGGAAACGACGGGATTTTCTTTTGGGATACGACAACCTCATTTCCGATCCACTAATCGTTCTTTACTGCATCCCTCACTCCCAAACATTGACGAATTCACACGGAAATTGCGTCGCTATGAAATACGAGTACTATGTGTTCTAAGACATTTCCTTCTAAATCGAGTAACGTTTCTATGGAAACGACAGGATCTTCTTTTGGGATACGACAATCACATTTCCGATCCACTAATCATTCTTTACTGCATCCCTCACTCCCAAACATTGACGAATTCACACGGAAATCGCGTCGCAATGAAATACGAGTACTATGTGTTCTAAGACATTTCCTCCTAAATCGAGTAACGTTTCTATGGAAACGACAGGATTTTCTTTTGGGATACGACAATCACATTTCCGATCCACTAATCGTTCTTTACTGCATCCCTCACTCCCAAACATTGACGAATTCACACGGAAATTGCGTCGCTATGAAATACGAGTACTATGTGTTCTAAGACATTTCCTTCTAAATCGAGTAACGTTTCTATGGAAACGACAGGAATTTCTTTTGGGATACGACAATCACATTTCCGATCCACTAATCCTTCTTTACTGCATCCCTCACTCCCAAACATTGACGAATTCACACGGAAATTCCGTCGCTATGAAATACGAGTACTATGTGTTCTAAGACATTTCCTTCTAAATCGAGTAACGTTTCTATGGAAACGACAGGATTTTCTTTTGGGATACGACAATCTCATTTCCGATCCACTAATCGTTCTTTACTGCATCCCTCACTCCCAAACATTGACGAATTCACACGGAAATTGCGTCGCTATGAAATACGAGTACTATGTGTTCTAAGACATTTCCTTCTAAATCGAGTAACGTTTCTATGGAAACGACAGGATTTTCTTTTGGGATACGACAATCACATTTCCGATCCACTAATCTTTCTTTAATGCATCCTTCACTCCCAAGCATTGACGAATTCACACGGAAATTGCGTCGCAATGAAATACGAGTACTATGTGTTCTAAGACATTTCCTTCTAAATGGAGTAACGTTTCTATGGAAACGACAGGATTTTCTTTTGGGATACGACAATCACATTTCCGATCCACTAATCGTTCTTTACTGCATCCCTCACTCCCAAACATTGACGAATTCACACGGAAATTGCGTCGCTATGAAATACGAGTACTATGTGTTCTAAGACATTTCCTTCTAAATCGAGTAACGTTTCTATGGAAACGACAGGATTTTCTTTTGGGATACGACAATCACATTTCCGATCCACTAATCTTTCTTTACTGCATCCCTCACTCCCAAACATTGACGAATTCACACGGAACTTGCGTCGCTATGAAATACGAGTACTATGTGTTCTAAGACATTTCCTTCTAAATCGAGTAACGATTCTATGGAAACGACAGGATTTTTTTTGGGATACGACAAACTCATTTCCGATCCACTAATCCTTCTGTACTGCATCCCTCACTCCCAAACATTGACGAATTCTCACAATAATTGCGTCGCAATGAAATACGGGTACTATGTGTTCTAAGACATTTCCGTCTAAATCGAGTAACGTTTCTATGGAAACGACAGGATTTTCTTTTGTGATGCGCAATCACATTTCCGAACCACTAATCGTTCTTTACTGCATCCCTCACTCCCAAACATTGACGAATTCACACGGAAATTGCGTCGCTATGAAATACGAGTACTATGTATTCTAAGACATTTCGTACTAAATCGAGTAACGTTTCTATGGAAACGACAGGATTTTCTTTTGGGATACGACAATCACATTTCCGATCCACTAATCGTTCTTCACTGCATCCCTCACTCCCAAACATTGACGAATTCACACGGAAATTCCGTCGCTGTGAAATACGAGTACTATGTGTTCTAAGACATTTCCTTCTAAATCGAGTAACGTTTCTATGGAAACGACAGGATTTTCTTTTGGGATGCGACAATCACATTTCCGATCGACTAATCGTTCTTTACTGAATCCCTCACTCCCAAATATTGACGAATTCACACGGAAATTGCGTCGCTATGAAATACGAGTACTATGTGTTCTAAGACATTTCCTTCTAAATCGAGTAACGTTTCTATGGAAACGAGAGGATTTTCTTTTGGGATACGACAAACTCATTTCCGATCCACTAATCTTTCTTTACTGCATCCCTCACTCCCAAACATTGACGAATTCACACGGAAATTGCGTTGCAATGAAATACGAGTACTATGTGTTCTAAGACATTTCCTTCTAAATCGAGTAACGTTTCTATGGAAACGACAGGATTTTCTTTTGGGATACGACAATCACATTTCCGATCCACTAATCCTTCTTTACTGCATCCCTCACTCCCAAACATTGACGATCTCACACGGAAACTGCGTCGCTATGAAATACGAGTACTATGTGTTCTAAGACATTTCCTTCTAAATCGAGTAACGTTTCTATCGAAACGACAGGATTTTCTTTTGGGATACGACAATCACATTTCCGATCCACTAATCGTTCTTTACTGCATCCCTCACTCCCAAACATTGACGAATTCACACGGAAATTGCGTCGCTATGAAATACGAGTACTATGTGCTCTAAGACATTTCCTTCTAAATCGAGTAACGTTTCTATGGAAACGACAGGATTTTCTTTTGGGATGCGACAATCACATTTCCGATCCACTAATCGTTCTTTACTGCATCCCTCACTCCCAAACATTGACGAATTCACACGGAAATTGCGTCGCTATGAAATACGAGTACTATGTGTTCTAAGACATTTCCTTCTAAATCGAGTAACGTTTCTATGGAAACGACAGGATTTTCATTTTGGGATACGACAATCACATTTCCGATCCACTAATCTTTCTTTACTGCATCCCTCACTCCCAAACATTGACGAATTCACACGGAATTTGCGTCGCTATGAAATACGAGTACTATGTGCTCTAAGACATTTCCTTCTAAATCGAGTAACATTTCTATGGAAACGACAGGATTTTCTTTTGGGATACGACAATCTCATTTCCGATCCACTAATCCTTCTTTACTGCATCCCTCACTCCCAAACATTGACGAATTCACACGGAAATTGCGTCGCTATGAAATACGAGTACTATGTGTTCTAAGACATTTCTTTCTAAATCGAGTAACGTTTCTATGGAAACGACAGGATTTTCTTTTGGGATACGACAATCTCATTTCCGATCCACTAATCGTTCTTTTCTGCATCCCTCACTCCCAAACATTGACGAATTCACACGGAAGTTGCGTCGCTATGAAATGCGAGTACTATGTGTTCTAAGACATTTCTTTCTAAATCGAGTAACGTTTCTATGGAAACGACAGGATTTTCTTTTGGTATACGACAATCACATTTCCGATCCACTAATCGTTCTTTACTGCATCACTCACTCCCAATCATTGACGAATTCACACGGAAGTTGCGTCGCTATGAAATGCGAGTACTATGTGTTCTAAGACATTTCCTTCTAAATCGAGTAACGTTTCTATGGAAACGACAGGATTTTCTTTTGGGATACGACAATCTCATTTCCGATCCACTAATCGTTCTTTACTGCATCCCTCACTCCCAAACATTGACGAATTCACACGGAAGTTGCGTCGCTATGAAATGCGAGTACTATGTGTTCTAAGACATTTCCTTCTAAATCGAGTAACGTTTCTATGGAAACGACAGGATTTTCTTTTGGGATATGACAATCACATTTCCGATCCACTAATCATTCTTTACTGCATCCCTCACTCCCAAACATTGACGAATTCACACGGAAATTGCGTCGCTATGAAATACGAGTACTATGTGTTCTAAGACATTTCCTTTTAAATCGAGTAACGTTTCTATGGAAACGACATGATTTGCTTTTGGGATACGACAATCACATTTCCGATCCACTAATCCTTCTTTACTGCATCACTCTCTCCCAAACATTGACGAATTCACACGGAAGTTGCGTCGCTATGACATGCGAGTACTATGTGTTCTAAGACATTTCCTTCTAAATCGAGTAACGTTTCTATGGAAACGACAGGATTTTCTTTTGGGATACGACAATCACATTTCCGATCCACTAATCGTTCTTTACTGCATCCTTAACTCCCAAACATTGACGAATTCACACGGAAATTGCGTCGCTATGAAATACGAGTACTATGTGCTCTAAGACATTTCCTTCTAAATCGAGTAACTTTTCTATGGAAACGACAGGAATTTCTTTTCGGATACGACAATCACATTTCCGATCCACTAATCGTTCTTTACTGCATCCCTCACTCCCAAACATTGACGAATTCACACGGAAATTCCGTCGCTATGAAATACGAGTACTATGTGTTCTAAGACATTTCCTTCTAAATCGAGTAACTTTTCTATGGAAACGACAGGATTTTCTTTTAGGATACGACAATCACATTTCCGATCCACTAATCGTTCTTTACTGCATCCCTCACTCCCAAACATTGACGAATTCACACGGAAATTGCGTCGCTATGAAATACGAGTACTATGTGTTCTAAGACATTTCCTTCTAAATCGAGTAACGTCTCTATGGAAACGACAGGATTTTCTTTTGGGATACGACAATCACATTTCCGATCCACTAATCCTTCTTTACTGCATCCCTCACTCCCACACATTGACGAATTCACACGGAAATTGCGTCGCTATGACATACGAGTACTATGTGTTCTAAGACATTTCCTTCTAAATCGAGTAACGTTTCTAGGGAAACGACAGGATTTTCTTTTGGATACGACAATCTCATTTCCGATCCACTAATCGTTCTTTACTGCATCACTCTCTCCCAAACATTGACGAATTCACACGGAAGTTGCGTCGCTATGAAATGCGAGTACTATGTGTTCTAAGACATTTCCTTCTAAATCGAGTAACGTTTCTATGGAAACGACAGGATTTTCTTTTGGGATACGACAATCACATTTCCGATCCACTAATCGTTCTTTACTGCATCCTTAACTCCCAAACATTGACGAATTCACACGGAAATTGCGTCGCTATGAAATACGAGTACTATGTGCTCTAAGACATTTCCTTCTAAATCGAGTAACTTTTCTATGGAAACGACAGGATTTTCTTTTAGGATACGACAATCACATTTCCGATCACCTAATCGTTCTTTACTGCATCCCTCACTCCCAAACATTGACGAATTCACACGGAAATTGCGTCGCTATGAAATACGAGTACTATGTGTTCTAAGACATTTCCTTCTAAATCGAGTAACGTTTCTGTGGAAACGACAGGAATTTCTTTTGGGATACGACAATCACATTTCCGATCCACTAATCCTTCTTTACTGCATCCCTCACTCCCAAACATTGACGAATTCACACGGAAATTCCGTCGCTATGAAATACGAGTACTATGTGTTCTAAGACATTTCCTTCTAAATCGAGTAACGTTTCTATGGAAACGACAGGATTTTCTTTTGGGATACGACAATCTCATTTCCGATCCACTAATCGTTCTTTACTGCATCCCTCACTCCCAAACATTGACGAATTCACACGGAAATTGCGTCGCTATGAAATACGAGTACTATGTGTTCTAAGACATTTCCTTCTAAATCGAGTAACGTTTCTATGGAAACGACAGGATTTTCTTTTGGGATACGACAATCACATTTCCGATCCACTAATCTTTCTTTAATGCATCCCTCACTCCCAAGCATTGACGAATTCACACGGAAATTGCGTCGCAATGAAATACGAGTACTATGTGTTCTAAGACATTTCCTTCTAAATGGAGTAACGTTTCTATGGAAACGACAGGATTTTCTTTTGGGATACGACAATCACATTTCCGATCCACTAATCGTTCTTTACTGCATCCCTCACTCCCAAACATTGACGAATTCACACGGAAATTGCGTCGCTATGAAATACGAGTACTATGTGTTCTAAGACATTTCCTTCTAAATCGAGTAACGTTTCTATGGAAACGACAGGATTTTCTTTTGGGATACGACAATCACATTTCCAATCCACTAATCTTTCTTTACTGCATCCCTCACTCCCAAACATTGACGAATTCACACGGAACTTGCGTCGCTATGAAATACGAGTACTATGTGTTCTAAGACATTTCCTTCTAAATCGAGTAACGATTCTATGGAAACGACAGGATTTTTTTTGGGATGCGACAAACTCATTTCCGATCCACTAAGCCTTCTGTACTGCATCCCTCACTCCCAAACATTGACGAATTCTCACAATAATTGCGTCGCAATGAAATACGGGTACTATGTGTTCTAAGACATTTCCGTCTAAATCGAGTAACGTTTCTATGGAAACGACAGGATTTTCTTTTGTGATGCGCAATCACATTTCCGAACCACTAATTGTTCTTTACTGCATCCCTCACTCCCAAACATTGACGAATTCACACGGAAATTGCGTCGCTATGAAATACGAGTACTATGTATTCTAAGACATTTCGTACTAAATCGAGTAACGTTTCTATGGAAACGACAGGATTTTCTTTTGGGATACGACAATCACATTTCCGATCCACTAATCGTTCTTTACTGCATCCCTCACTCCCAAACATTGACGAATTCACACGGAAATTCCGTCGCTGTGAAATACGAGTACTATGTGTTCTAAGACATTTCCTTCTAAATCGAGTAACGTTTCTATGGAAACGACAGGATTTTCTTTTGGGATGCGACAATCACATTTCCGATCGACTAATCGTTCTTTACTGAATCCCTCACTCCCAAACATTGACGAATTCACACGGAAATTGCGTCGCTATGAAATACGAGTACTATGTGTTCTAAGACATTTCCTTCTAAATCGAGTAACGTTTCTATGGAAACGAGAGGATTTTCTTTTGGGATACGACAAACTCATTTCCGATCCACTAATCTTTCTTTACTGCATCCCTCACTCCCAAACATTGACGAATTCACACGGAAATTGCGTTGCAATGAAATACGAGTTCTATGTGTTCTAAGACATTTCCTTCTAAATCGAGTAACGTTTCTATGGAAACGACAGGATTTTCTTTTGGGATACGACAATCACATTTCCGATCCACTAATCCTTCTTTACTGCATCCCTCACTCCCAAACATTGACAATCTCACACGGAAACTGCGTCGCTATGAAATACGAGTACTATGTGTTCTAAGACATTTCCTTCTAAATCGAGTAACGTTTCTATCGAAACGACAGGATTTTCTTTTGGGATACGACAATCACATTTCCGATCCACTAATCGTTCTTTACTGCATCCCTCACTCCCAAACATTGACGAATTCACACGGAAATTGCGTCGCTATGAAATACGAGTACTATGTGCTCTAAGACATTTCCTTCTAAATCGAGTAACGTTTCTATGGAAACGACAGGATTTTCTTTTGGGATGCGACAATCACATTTCCGATCCACTAATCGTTCTTTACTGCATCCCTCACTCCCAAACATTGACGAATTCACACGGAAATTGCGTCGCTATGAAATACGAGTACTATGTGTTCTAAGACATTTCCTTCTAAATCGAGTAACGTTTCTATGGAAACGACAGGATTTTCATTTTGGGATACGACAATCACATTTCCGATCCACTAATCTTTCTTTACTGCATCCCTCACTCCCAAACATTGACGAATTCACACGGAATTTGCGTCGCTATGAAATACGAGTACTATGTGCTCTAAGACATTTCCTTCTAAATCGAGTAACATTTCTATGGAAACGACAGGATTTTCTTTTGGGATACGACAATCTCATTTCCGATCCACTAATCCTTCTTTACTGCATCCCTCACTCCCAAACATTGACGAATTCACACGGAAATTGCGTCGCTATGAAATACGAGTACTATGTGTTCTAAGACATTTCTTTCTAAATCGAGTAACGTTTCTATGGAAACGACAGGATTTTCTTTTGGGATACGACAATCTCATTTCCGATCCACTAATCGTTCTTTTCTGCATCCCTCACTCCCAAACATTGTCGAATTCACACGGAAGTTGCGTCGCTATGAAATGCGAGTACTATGTGTTCTAAGACATTTCTTTCTAAATCGAGTAACGTTTCTATGGAAACGACAGGATTTTCTTTTGGTATACGACAATCACATTTCCGATCCACTAATCGTTCTTTACTGCATCACTCACTCCCAATCATTGACGAATTCACACGGAAGTTGCGTCGCTATGAAATGCGAGTACTATGTGTTCTAAGACATTTCCTTCTAAATCGAGTAACGTTTCTATGGAAACGACAGGATTTTCTTTTGGGATACGACAATCTCATTTCCGATCCACTAATCGTTCTTTACTGCATCCCTCACTCCCAAACATTGACGAATTCACACGGAAGTTGCGTCGCTATGAAATGCGAGTACTATGTGTTCTAAGACATTTCCTTCTAAATCGAGTAACGTTTCTATGGAAACGACAGGATTTTCTTTTGGGATATGACAATCACATTTCCAATCCACTAATCATTCTTTACTGCATCCCTCACTCCCAAACATTGACGAATTCACACGGAAATTGCGTCGCTATGAAATACGAGTACTATGTGTTGTAAGACATTTCCTTCTAAATCGAGTAACGTTTCTATGGAAACGACAGGATTTTCTTTAGGGATATGACAATCACATTTCCGATCCACTAATCGTTCTATACTGCATCCCTCACTCCCAAACATTGACGAATTCACACGGAAATTGCGTCGCTATGAAATACGAGTACTATGTGTTCTAAGACATTTCCTTCTAAATCGAGTAACGTTTCTATGGAAACGACAGGAATTTCTTTTGGGATACGACAATCACATTTCCGATCCACTAATCCTTCTTTACTGCATCCCTCACTCCCAAACATTGACGAATTCACACGGAAATTCCGTCGCTATGAAATACGAGTACTATGTGTTCTAAGACATTTCCTTCTAAATCGAGTAACGTTTCTATGGAAACGACAGGATTTTCTTTTGGGATACGACAATCTCATTTACCATCCACTAATCGTTCTTTACTGCATCCCTCACTCCCAAACATTGACGAATTCACACGGAAATTGCGTCGCTATGAAATACGAGTACTATGTGTTCTAAGACATTTCCTTCTAAATCGAGTAACGTTTCTATGGAAACGACAGGATTTTCTTTTGGGATACGACAATCACATTTCCGATCCACTAATCGTTCTTTACTGCATCCCTCACTCCCAAACATTGACGAATTCACACGGAAATTGCGTCGCTATGAAATACGAGTACTATGTGTTCTAAGACATTTCCTTCTAAATCGAGTAACGTTTCTATGGAAACGACAGGATTTTCTTTTGGGATACGACAATCACATTTCCGATCCACTAATCGTTCTTTACTGCATCCCTCACTCCCAAACATTGACGAATTCACACGGAAATTGCGTCGCTATGAAATACGAGTACTATGTGTTCTAAGACATTTCCTTCTAAATCGAGTAACGTTTCTATGGAAACGACAGGATTTTCTTTTGGGATGCGACAATCACATTTCCGATCCACTAATCGTTCTTTACTGCATCCCTCACTCCCAAACATTGACGAATTCACACGGAAATTGCGTCGCTATGAAATACGAGTACTATGTGTTCTAAGACATTTCCTTCTAAATCGAGTAACGTTTCTATCGAAACGACAGGATTTTCTTTAGGGATATGACAATCACATTTCCGATCCACTAATCGTTCTATACTGCATCCCTCACTCCCAAACATTGACGAATTCACACGGAAATTGCGTCGCTATGAAATACGAGTACTATGTGTTCTAAGACATTTCCTTCTAAATCGAGTAACGTTTCTATGGAAACGACAGGATTTTCTTTTGGGATGCGACAATCACATTTCCGATCCACTAATCGTTCTTTACTGCATCCCTCACTCCCAAACATTGACGAATTCACACGGAAATTGCGTCGCTATGAAATACGAGTACTATGTGTTCTAAGACATTTCCTTCTAAATCGAGTAACGTTTCTATGGAAACGACAGGATTTTCTTTTGGGATGCGACAATCACATTTCCGATCCACTAATCGTTCTTTACTGCATCCCTCACTCCCAAACATTGACGAATTCACACGGAAATTGCGTCGCTATGAAATACGAGTACTATGTGTTCTAAGACATTTCCTTCTAAATCGTGTGACGTTTCTATATAAACGACAGGATTTTCGTTTGGGATACGACAATCTCATTTACGATCCACTAATCGTTCTTTACTGCATCCCTCACTCCCAAACATTGACGAATTCACACGGAAATTGCGTCGCTATGAAATACGAGTACTATGTGTTCTAAGACATTTCCTTCTAAATCGAGTAACGTTTCTTTGGAAACTACAGGATTTTCTTTAGGGATATGACAATCACATTTCCGATCCACTAATCGTTCTTTACTGCATCCCTCACTCCCAAACATTGACGAATTCACACGGAAATTGCGTCACTATGAAATACGAGTACTATGAGTTCTATGACTTCTTCTTCTAAATCGAGTAACGTTTCTATGAAAACGACAGGATTTTCTTTTGGGATACGACAATCTCATTTCCGATCCACTAATCCTTCTTTACTGCATCCCTCACTCCAACTCATTGACGAATTCACACGGAAATTGCGTCGCTGTGAAATACGAGTACTATGTGTTCTAAGACATTTCCTTCTAAATCGAGTAACGTTTCTATGGAAACGACAGGATTTTCTTTTGGGATGCGACAATCACATTTCCGATCCACTAATCGTTCTTTACTGCATCCCTCACTCCCAAACATTGACGAATTCACACGGAAATTGCGTCGCTATGAAATACGAGTACTATGTGTTCTAAGACATTTCCTTCTAAATCGAGTAACGTTTCTATGGAAACGACAGGATTTTCTTTTGGGATGCGACCATCACATTTCCGATCCACTAATCGTTCTTTACTGCATCCCTCACTCCCAAACATTGACGAATTCACACGGAAATTGCGTCGCTATGAAATACGAGTACTATGTGTTCTAAGACATTTCCTTCTAAATCGTGTGACGTTTCTATATAAACGACAGGATTTTCGTTTGGGATACGACAATCTCATTTACGATCCACTAATCGTTCTTTACTGCATCCCTCACTCCCAAACATTGACGAATTCACACGGAAATTGCGTCGCTATGAAATACGAGTACTATGTGTTCTAAGACATTTCCTTCTAAATCGAGTAACGTTTCTATGGAAACTACAGGATTTTCTTTAGGGATATGACAATCACATTTCCGATCCACTAATCGTTCTTTACTGCATCCCTCACTCCCAAACATTGACGAATTCACACGGAAATTGCGTCACTATGAAATACGAGTACTATGTGTTCTAAGACATTTCCTTCTAAATCGAGTAACGTTTCTATGGAAACGACAGGATTTTCTTTTGGGATACGACAATCACATTTCCGATCCACTAATCGTTCTTTACTGCATCCCTCACTCCCAAACATTGACGAATTCACACGGAAATTGCGTCGCTATGAAATACGAGTACTATGTGTTCTAAGACATTTCCTTCTAAATCGAGTAACGTTTCTATGGAAACGACAGGATTTTCTTTTGGGATACGACAATCACATTTCCGATCCACTAATCGTTCTTTACTGCATCCCTCACTCCCAAACATTGACGAATTCACACGGAAATTGCGTCGCTATGAAATACGAGTACTATGTGTTCTAAGACATTTCCTTCTAAATCGAGTAACGTTTCTATGGAAACGACAGGATTTTCTTTTGGGATGCGACAATCACATTTCCGATCCACTAATCGTTCTTTACTGCATCCCTCACTCCCAAATATTGACGAATTCACACGGAAATTGCGTCGCTATGAAATACGAGTACTATGTGTTCTAAGACATTTCCTTCTAAATCGAGTAACGTTTCTATGGAAACGACAGGATTTTCTTTTGGGATACGACAATCACATTTCCGATCCACTAATCTTTCTTTACTGCATCCCTCACTCCCAAACATTGACGAATTCACACGGAAATTGCGTCGCTATGAAATACGAGTACTATGTGTTCTAAGACATTTCCTTCTAAATCGAGTAACGTTTCTATGGAAACGACAGGATTTTCTTTTGGGATACGACAATCTCATTTCCGATCCACTAATCCTTCTTTACTGCATCCCTCACTCCCAAACATTGACGAATTCACACGAAAATTGCGTCGCTATGAAATACGAGTACTATGTGTTCTAAGGCATTTCTTTCTAAATCGAGTAACGTTTCTATGGAAACGACAGGATTTTCTTTTGGGATACGACAATCTCATTTCCGATCCACTAATCGTTCTTTTCTGCATCCCTCACTCCCAAACATTGACGAATTCACACGGAAGTTGCGTCACTATGAAATACGAGTACTATGTGTTCTAAGACATTTCCTTCTAAATCGAGTAACGTCTCTATGGAAACGACATGATTTTCTTTTGGGATAAGACAATCACATTTCCGATCCACTAATCCTTCTTTACTGCATCCCTCACTCCCAAACATTGACGAATTCACACGGAAGTTGCGTCGCTATGAAATGCGAGTACTATGTGTTCTAAGACATTTCCTGCTAAATCGAGTAACGTTTCTATGGAAACGACAGGATTTTCTTTTGGGATACGACAATCTCATTTCCGATCCACTAATCCTTCTTTACTGCATCCCTCACACCAACTCATTGACGAATTCACACGGAAATTGCGTCGCTATGAAATACGAGTACTATGAGTTCTATGACTTCTTCTTCTAAATCGAGTAACGTTTCTATGAAAACGACAGGATTTTCTTTTGGGATACGACAATCTCATTTCCGATCCACTAATCCTTCTTTACTGCATCCCTCACTCCAACTCATTGACGAATTCACACGGAAATTGCGTCGCTATGAAATACGAGTACTATGTGTTCTAAGACATTTCCTTCTAAATCGAGTAACGTTTCTATGGAAACGACAGGATTTTCTTTTGGGATGCGACAATCACATTTCCGATCCACTAATCGTTCTTTACTGCATCCCTCACTCCCAAACATTGACGAATTCACACGGAAATTGCGTCGCTATGAAATACGAGTACTATGTGTTCTAAGACATTTCCTTCTAAATCGAGTAACGTTTCTATGGAAACGACAGGATTTTCTTTTGGGATGCGACAATCACATTTCCGATCCACTAATCGTTCTTTACTGCATCCCTCACTCCCAAACATTGACGAATTCACACGGAAATTGCGTCGCTATGAAATACGAGTACTATGTGTTCTAAGACATTTCCTTCTAAATCGTGTGACGTTTCTATATAAACGACAGGATTTTCGTTTGGGATACGACAATCTCATTTACGATCCACTAATCGTTCTTTACTGCATCCCTCACTCCCAAACATTGACGAATTCACACGGAAATTGCGTCGCTATGAAATACGAGTACTATGTGTTCTAAGACATTTCCTTCTAAATCGAGTAACGTTTCTATGGAAACTACAGGATTTTCTTTAGGGATATGACAATCACATTTCCGATCCACTAATCGTTCTTTACTGCATCCCTCACTCCCAAACATTGACGAATTCACACGGAAATTGCGTCACTATGAAATACGAGTACTATGTGTTCTAAGACATTTCCTTCTAAATCGAGTAACGTTTCTATGGAAACGACAGGATTTTCTTTAGGGATATGACAATCACATTTCCGATCCACTAATCGTTCTTTACTGCATCCCTCACTCCCAAACATTGACGAATTCACACGGAAATTGCGTCGCTATGAAATACGAGTACTATGTGTTCTAAGACATTTCCTTCTAAATCGAGTAACGTTTCTATGGAAACGACAGGATTTTCTTTTGGGATACGACAATCACATTTCCGATCCACTAATCGTTCTTTACTGCATCCCTCACTCCCAAACATTGACGAATTCACACGGAAATTGCGTCGCTATGAAATACGAGTACCATGTGTTCTAAGACACTTCCTTCTAAATCGAGTAACGTTTCTATGGAAACGACAGGATTTTCTTTTGGGATGCGACAATCACATTTCCGATCCACTAATCGTTCTTTACTGCATCCCTCACTCCCAAACATTGACGAATTCACACGGAAATTGCGTCGCTATGAAATACGAGTACTATGTGTTCTAAGACATTTCCTTCTAAATCGTGTAACGTTTCTATATAAACGACAGGATTTTCTTTTGGGATGCGACAATCACATTTCCGATCCACTAATCGTTCTTTACTGCATCCCTCACTCCCAAACATTGACGAATTCACACGGAAATTGCGTCGCTATGAAATACGAGTACTATGTGTTCTAAGACATTTCCTTCTAAATCGAGTAACGTCTCTATGGAAACGACAGGATTTTCTTTTGGGATGCGACAATCACATTTCCGATCCACTAATCGTTCTTTACTGCATCCCTCACACCAAGTCATTGACGAATTCACACGGAAATTGCGTCGCTATGAAATACGAGTACTATGGGTTCTATGACTTCTCCTTCTAAATCGAGTAACGTTTCTATGAAAACGACGGGATTTTCTTTTGGGATACGACAATCTCATTTCCGATCCACTAATCCTTCTTTACTGCATCGCTCACTCCAACTCATTGACGAATTCACACGGAAATTACGTCGCTATGAAATACGAGTACTATGTGTTCTAAGACATTTCCTTCTAAATCGAGTAACGTTTCTATGGAAACGACAGGATTTTCTTTTGGGATGCGACAATCACATTTCCGATCCACTAATCGTTCTTTACTGCATCCCTCACTCCCAAACATTGACGAATTCACACGGAAATTGCGTCGCTATGAAATACGAGTACTATGTGTTCTAAGACATTTCCTTCTAAATCGAGTAACGTTTCTATGGAAACGACAGGATTTTCTTTTGGGATACGACAATCTCATTTCCGATCCACTAATCTTTCTTTACTGCATCCCTCACTCCCAAACATTGACGAATTCGCACGGAAATTGCGTCGCTATGAAATACGAGTACTATGTGCTCTAAGACATTTCTTTCTAAATCGAGTAACGTTTCTATGGAAACGACAGGATTTTCTTTTGGGATACGACAATCACTTTTCCGATCCACTAATCCTTCTTTACTGCATCTCTCACTCCCAAACATTGACGAATTCACCCGGAAATTCCGTCGCTATGAAATACGAGTACTATGTGTTCTAAGACATTTCCTTCTAAATCGAGTTACGTTTCTATGGAAACGACAGGATTTTCTTTTGGGATACGGCAATCACATTTCCGATCCACTAATCCTTCTTTACTGCATCCCTCACTCCCACACATTGACGAATTCACACGGAAGTTGCGTCGCTATGAAATACGAGTACTATGTGTTCTAAGACATTTCCTTCAAAATCGAGTAACGTTTCTATGGAAGCGACAGGATTTTCTTTTGGGATACGACAATCACATTTCCGATCCACTATTCCTTCTTTACTGCATCCCTCACTCCCAAACATTGACGAATTCACACGGAAATTCCGTCGCTATGAAATACGAGTACTATGTGTTCTAAGACATTTCCTTCTAAATCGAGTAACGTTTCTATGGAAACGACAGGATTTTTTTTGGGATACGACAATCACATTTCCGATCCACTAATCCTTCCTTACTGCATCCCTCACTCCCAAACATTTTAGAATTCACACGGAAATTCCGTCGCTATGAAATACGAGTACTATGTGTTCTAAGACATTTCCTTCTAAATCGAGTAACGTTTCTATATAAACGACAGGATTTTCTTTTGGGATACGACAATCTCATTTCCGATCCACTAATCCTGCTTTACTGCATCCCTCACACACAAACATTGGCGAATTCACACGGAAATTGCGTCGTTATGAAATACGAGTACTATGTGTTCTAAGACATTTCCTTCTAAATCGAGTAACGTTTCTATGGAAACGACAGGATTTTCCTTTGGGATACGACAATCACATTTCCGATCCACTAACCCTTCTTTACTGCATCCCTCACTCCCAAACATTGACGAATTCACACGGAAATTCCGTCGCTATGAAATACGAGTACTATGTGTTCTAAGACATTTCCTGCTAAATCGAGTAACGTTTCTATGGAAACGACAGGATTTTCTTTTGGGATACGACAATCACATTTCCGATCCACTAATCCTTCTTTACTGCATCCCTCACTCCCAAACATTGACGAATTCACACGGAAATTCCGTCGCTATGAAATACGAGTACTATGTGTTCTAAGACATTTATTTCTAAATCGAGTAACGTTTCTATGGAAACGACAGGATTTTCTTTTGGGATACGACAATCACATTTCCGATCCACTAATCCTTCTTTACTGCATCCCTCACTCCCAAACATTGACGGATTCACACGGAAATTCCGTCGCTATGAAATGCGAGTACTATGTGTTCTAAGACATTTCCTTCTAAATCGAGTAACGTTTCTATGGAAACGACAGGATTTTCTTTTGGGATACGACAATCACATTTCCGATCCACTAATCCTTCTTTACTGCATCCCTCACTCCCAAACATTGACGAATTCACACGGAAATTCCGTCGCTATAAAATACGAGTACTATGTGTTCTAAGACATTTCCTTCTAAATCGAGTAACGTTTCTATGGAAACGACAGGATTTTCTTTTGGGATACGACAATCACATTTCCGATCCACTAATCCTTCTTTACTGCATCCCTCACTCCCAAACATTGACGAATTCACACGGAAATTCCGTCGCTATAAAATACGAGTACTATGTGTTCTAAGACATTTCCTTCTAAATCGAGTAACGTTTCTATGGAAGCGACAGGATTTTCTTTTGGGATACGACAATCACATTTCCGATCCACTAATCCTTCTTTACTGCATCCCTCACTCCCAAACATTGACGAATTCACACGGAAATTGCGTCGCTATGAAATACGAGTACTATGTGTTCTAAGACGTTTCCTTCTAAATCGAGTAACGTTTCTATGGAAACGACAGGATTTTCTTTTGGGATACGGCAATCACATTTCCGATCCACTAATCCTTCTTTACTGCATCCCTCACTCCCAAACATTGACGAATTCACACGGAAATTCCGTCGCTATGAAATACGAATACAATGTGTTCTAAGACATTTCCTTCTAAATCGAGTAACGTTTCTATGGAAACGACAGGATTTTCTTTTGGGATACGACAATCTCATTTCCGATCCACTAATCCTTCTTTACTGCATCCCTCACTCCCACACATTGTCGAATTCACACGGAAGTTGCGTCGCTATGAAATACGAGAACTATGTGTTCTAAGACATTTCCTTCTAAATCGAGTAACGTTTCTATGGAAACGACAGGATTTTTTTTTGGGATACGACAATCACATTTCCGATCCACTAATCCTTCTTTACTGCATCCCTCACTCCCAAACATTTTAGAATTCACACGGAAATTCCGTCGCTATGAATTACGGTACTATGTGTTCTAAGACATTTCCTTCTCAATCGAGTAACGTTTCTATGGAAACGACAGGATTCTCTTTTGGGATACGACAATCTCATTTCCGATCCACTAATCCCTTTTTACTGCATCCCTCACTCCCAAACATTGACGAATTCACACGGAAATTACGTCGCAATGAAATACGAGTACTATGTGTTCTAAGACATTTCCTTCTAAATCGAGTAACGTTTCTATGGAAACGACAGGATTTTCTTTTGGGATACGGCAATCACATTTCCGATCCACTAATCCTTCTTTACTGCATCCCTCACTCCCAAACATTGACGAATTCACACGGAAATTCCGTCGCTATGAAATACGAGTACTATGTGTTCTAAGACATTTCCTTCTAAATCGAGTAACGTTTCTATGGAAACGACAGGATTTTCTTTTGGGATACGACAATCTCATTTCCGATCCACTAATCCTTCTTTACTGCATCCCTCACTCCCACACATTGACGAATTCACACGGAAATTGCGTCGCTATGAAATACGAGAACTATGTGTTCTAAGACATTTCCTTCTAAATCGAGTAACGTTTCTATGGAAACGACATGATTTTTTTTTGGGATACGACAATCACATTTCCGATCCACTAATCCTTCTTTACTGCATCCCTCACTCCCAAAAATTTTAGAGTCCACACGGAAATTCCGTCGCTACGAAATACGAGTACTATGTGTTCTAAGACATTTCCTTCTAAATCGAGTAACGTTTCTATGGAAACGACAGGGTTCTCTTTTGGGATACGACAATCTCATTTCCGATCCACTAATCGTTCTTTACTGCATCCCTCACTCACAAACATTGACGAATTCACACGGAAATTCCGGCGCTATGAAATACGAGTACTATGTGTTCTAAGACATTTCCTTCTAAATCGAGTAACTTTTCTATGGAAACGACAGGATTTTCTTTTGGGATACGACAAACACATTTCCGATCCACTAATCCTTCTTTACTGCATCCCTCACTCCCAAACATTTTAGAATTCACACGGAAATTCCGTCGCTATGAATTACGGTACTATGTGTTCTAAGACATTTCCTTCTCAATCGAGTAACGTTTCTATGGAAACGACAGGATTCTCTTTTGGGATACGACAATCTCATTTCCGATCCACTAATCCTTGTTTACTGCATCCCTCACTCCCACACATTGACGAATTCACACGGAAATTGCGTCGCTATGAAATACGAGTACTATGTGTTCTAAGACATTCCCTTCTAAATCGAGTAATGTTTCTATGGAAACGACTAGATTCTCTTTTGGGATACGACAATCTCATTTCCGATCCACTAATCCTTTTTTACTGCATCCCCCACTCCCAAACATTGACGAATTCACACGGAAATTACGTCGCTATGAAATACGAGTACTATGTGTTCTAAGACATTTCCTTCTAAATCGAGTAACGTTTCTATGGAAACGACAGGATTTTCTTTTGGGATACGACAATCACATTTCAATCCACTAATCGTTCTTTACTGCATCCCTCACTCCCAAACATTCACGAATTCACACGGAAATTGCGTCGCTATGAAATACGAGTACTATGTGTTCTAAGACATTTCCTTCTAAATCGGGTAACGTTTATATGGAAACGACAGGATTTTCTTTTGGGATACGACAATCACATTTCCGATCCACTAATCCTTCTTTACTGCATCCCTCACTCCCAAACATTGACGAATTCACACGGAAATTCCGTCGCTATGAAATACGAGTACTATGTGTTCTAAGACATTTCCTTCTAAATCGAGTAACGTTTCTATGGAAACGACAGGATTTTCTTTTGGGATACGACAATCACATTTCTGATCCACTAATCCTTCTTTACTGCATCCCTCACTCCCACACATTGACGAATTCACACGGAAATTGCGTCGCTATGAAATACGAGTACTATGTGTTCTAAGACATTACCTTCTAAATCGAGTAACGTTTCTATGGAAACGACAGGATTTTCTTTTGGGATACGACAATCTCATTTCCGATCCACTAATCCTTCTTTACTGCATCCCTCACTCCCAAACATTGACGAATTCACACGGAAATTCCGTCTCTATGAAATACGAGTACTATATGTTCTAAGGCATTTCCTTCTAAATCGAGTAACTTTTCCATGGAAACGACAGGATTTTCTTTTGGGATACGACAATCACATTTCCGATCCACTAATCCTTCTTTACTGCATCCCTCACTCCCACACATTGACGAATTCACACGGAAATTGCGTCGCTAGGAAATACGAGTACTATGTGTTCTAAGACATTTTCTTCTAAATCGAATAACGTTTCTATGGAAACGACAGGATTTTCTTTTGGGATACGACAATCACATTTCCGATCCACTAATCCTTGTTTACTGCATCCCTCACTCCCACACATTGACGAATTCGCACGGAAATTGCGTCGCTATGAAATACGAGTACTATGTGTTCTAAGACGTTTCCTTCTAAGTCGAGTAACGTTTCTATGGAAACGACAGGATTTTCTTTTGGGATGCGACATTCACATTTCCGATCCACTAATCCTTGTTTACTGCATCCCTCACTACCACACATTGACGAATTCACGCGGAAATTCCGTCGCTATGATATACGAGTACTATGTGTTCTGTAACATTTCCTTTTAAATCGAGTAACTTTTCTATGGAAACGACAGGATTTTCTTTTGGGATACGACAATCTCATTTCCGATCCACTAATCCTTCTTTACTGCATCCCTCACTCCCACCCACTCACGAATTCACACGTAAATTGCGTCGCTATCAAATACGAGTACTATGTGTTCTAAGACATTTCCTTCTAAATCGAGTAACGTTTCTATGGAAACGACAGGATTTTCTTTTGGGATACGCCAATCTCATTTCCGATCCACTAATCCTTCTTTATTGCATCCCTCACTCCCTAACATTGACGAATTCACACGGAAATTGCGTCGCTATGAAATACGAGTACTATGTGTTCTAAGACATTTCCTTCTAAATCGAGTAACGTTTCAATGGAAACGACAGGAATTTCTTTTGGGATACGACAATCTCATTTCCGATCCACTAATCCTTCTTTACTGCATCCCTCACTCCCAAACATTGACGAATTCACACGGAAATTGCGTCGCTATGAAATACGAATACTATGTGTTCTAAGACATTTCCTTCTAAATCGAGTAACGTTTCTATGGAAACGACAGGATTTTCTTCTGGGATACGACAATCACATTTCCGATCCACTAATCCTTGTTTACTGCATCCCTCACTCCCACACATTGACGAATTCACACGGAAATTGCGTCGCTATGAAATACGAGTACTATGTGTTCTAAGACGTTTCCTTCTAAGTCGAGTAACGTTTCTATGGAAACGACAGGATTTTCTTTTGGGATGCGACAATCACATTTCCGATCCACTAATCCTTGTTTACTGCATCCCTCACTACCACACATTGACGAATTCACACGGAAATTGCGTCGCTATGAAATACGAGAACTATGTGTTCTAAGACATTTCCTTCTAAATCGAGTAACGTTTCTATGGAAACGACATGATTTTTTTTTGGGATACGACAATCACATTTCCGATCCACTAATCCTTCTTTACTGCATCCCTCACTCCCAAAAATTTTAGAATTCACACGGAAATTCCGTCGCTACGAAATACGAGTACTATGTGTTCTAAGACATTTCCTTCTAAATCGAGTAACGTTTCTATGGAAACGACAGGATTCTCTTTTGGGATACGACAATCTCATTTCCGATCCACTAATCGTTCTTTACTGCATCCCTCACTCCCAAGCATTGACGAATTCACACAGAAATTACGTCGCTAAGAAATACGAGTACTATGTGTTCTAAGACATTTCCTTCTAAATCGAGTAACGTTTCTATGGAAACGACAGGATTTTCTTTTGGGATACGACAATCACATTTCCGATCCACTAATCCTTCTTTACTGCATCCCTCACTCTCAAACATTGACGAATTCACACGGAAATTCCGGCGCTATGAAATACGAGTACTATGTGTTCTAAGACATTTCCTTCTAAATCGAGTAACTTTTCTATGGAAACGACAGGATTTTCTTTTGGGAAACGACAATCACATTTCCGATCCACTAATCCTTCTTTACTGCATCCCTCACTCCCAAACATTGACGAATTCACACGGAAATTCCGTCGCTATGAAATACGAGTACTATGTGTTCTAAGACATTTCCTTCTAAATCGAGTAACGTTTCTATGGAAACGATAGGATTTTCTTTTGGGATACGACAAAAACATTTCCGATCCACTAATCCTTCTTTACTGCATCCCTCACTCCCACACATTGACGAATTCACATGGAAATTGCGTCGCTATGAAATACGAGTACTATGTGTTCTAAGACATTTCCTTTTAAATCGAGTAACGCTTCTATGGAAACGACAGGATTTGCTTTTGGGATACGACAATCTCATTTCCGATCCACTAATCCTTCTTTACTGCATCCCTCACTCCCAAACATTCTAGTACTCACACGGAAATTGCGTCGCTATGAAATACGAGTACTATGTGTTCTAAGACATTCCCTTCTAAATCGAGTAATGTTTCTATGGAAACGACTAGATTCTCTTTTGGGATACGACAATCTCATTTCCGATCCACTAATCCTTCTTTACTGCATCCCTCACTCCCAAACATTGACGAATTCACACGGAAATTACGTCGCTATGAAATACGAGTACTATGTGTTCCAAGACATTTCCTTCTAAATCGAGTAACGTTTCTATGGAAACGACAGGATTTTCTTTTGGGATACGACAATCACATTTCCGATCCACTAATCGTTCTTTACTGCATCCCTCACTCCCAAACATTCACGAATTCACACGGAAATTCCGTCGCTATGAAATACGAGTACTATGTGTTCTAAGACATTTCCTTCTAAATCGAGTAACGTTTCTATGGAAACGACAGGATTTTCTTTTGGGATACGACAATCACATTTCTGATCCACTAATCCTTTTTTACTGCATCCCTCACTCCCACACATTGACGAATTCACACGGAAATTGCGTCGCAATGAAATACGAGTGCTATGTGTTCTAAGACATTTCCTTCTAAATGGAGTAACGTTTATATGGAAACGACAGGATTTTCTTTTGGGATACGACAATCTCATTTCCGATCCACTAATCCTTCTTTACTGCATCCCTCACTCCCAAACATTGACGAATTCACACGGAAATTCCGTCTCTATGAAATACGAGTACTATATGTTCTAAGGCATTTCCTTCTAAATCGAGTAACTTTTCTATGGAAACGACAGGATTTTCTTTTGGGATACGACTATCACATTTCCGATCCACTAATCCTTGTTTACTGCATCCCTCACTCCCACACATTGACGAATTCACACGGAAATTGCGTCGCTATGAAATACGAGTACTATGTGTTCTAAGACGTTTCCTTCTAAGTCGAGTAACGTTTCTATGGAAACGACAGGATTTTCTTTTGGGATGCGACATTCACATTTCCGATCCACTAATCCTTGTTTACTGCATCCCTCACTACCACACATTGACGAATTCACGCGGAAATTCCGTCGCTATGATATACGAGTACTATGTGTTCTATAACATTTCCTTTTAAATCGAGTAACTTTTCTATGGAAACGACAGGATTTTCTTTTGGGATACGACAATCTCATTTCCGATCCACTAATCCTTCTTTACTGCATCCCTCACTCCCACCCACTCACGAATTCACACGTAAATTGCGTCGCTATCAAATACGAGTACTATGTGTTCTAAGACATTTCCTTCTAAATCGAGTAACGTTTCTATGGAAACGACAGGATTATCTTTTGGGATACGCCAATCTCATTTCCGATCCACTAATCCTTCTTTATTGCATCCCTCACTCCCTAACATTGACGAATTCACACGGAAATTGCGTCGCTATGAAATACGAGTACTATGTGTTCTAAGACATTTCCTTCTAAATCGAGTAACGTTTCAATGGAAACGACAGGAATTTCTTTTGGGATACGACAATCTCATTTCCGATCCACTAATCCTTCTTTACTGCATCCCTCACTCCCAAACATTGACGAATTCACACGGAAATTGCGTCGCTATGAAATACGAATACTATGTGTTCTAAGACATTTCCTTCTAAATCGAGTAACGTTTCTATGGAAACGACAGGATTTTCTTTTGGGATACGACAATCACATTTCCGATCCACTAATCCTTGTTTACTGCATCCCTCACTCCCACACATTGACGAATTCACACGGAAATTGCGTCGCTATGAAATACGAGTACTATGTGTTCTAAGACGTTTCCTTCTAAGTCGAGTAACGTTTCTATGGAAACGACAGGATTTTCTTTTGGGATGCGACAATCACATTTCCGATCCACTAATCCTTGTTTACTGCATCCCTCACTACCACACATTGACGAATTCACACGGAAATTGCGTCGCTATGAAATACGAGAACTATGTGTTCTAAGACATTTCCTTCTAAATCGAGTAACGTTTCTATGGAAACGACATGATTTTTTTTTGGGATACGACAATCACATTTCCGATCCACTAATCCTTCTTTACTGCATCCCTCACTCCCAAAAATTTTAGAATTCACACGGAAATTCCGTCGCTACGAAATACGAGTACTATGTGTTCTAAGACATTTCCTTCTAAATCGAGTAACGTTTCTATGGAAACGACAGGATTCTCTTTTGGGATACGACAATCTCATTTCCGATCCACTAATCGTTCTTTACTGCATCCCTCACTCCCAAGCATTGACGAATTCACACAGAAATTACGTCGCTAAGAAATACGAGTACTATGTGTTCTAAGACATTTCCTTCTAAATCGAGTAACGTTTCTATGGAAACGACAGGATTTTCTTTTGGGATACGACAATCACATTTCCGATCCACTAATCCTTCTTTACTGCATCCCTCACTCTCAAACATTGACGAATTCACACGGAAATTCCGGCGCTATGAAATACGAGTACTATGTGTTCTAAGACATTTCCTTCTAAATCGAGTAACTTTTCTATGGAAACGACAGGATTTTCTTTTGGGACACGACAATCACATTTCCGATCCACTAATCCTTCTTTACTGCATCCCTCACTCCCAAACATTGACGAATTCACACGGAAATTCCGTCGCTATGAAATACGAGTACTATGTGTTCTAAGACATTTCCTTCTAAATCGAGTAACGTTTCTATGGAAACGATAGGATTTTCTTTTGGGATACGACAAACACATTTCCGATCCACTAATCCTTCTTTACTGCATCCCTCACTCCCACACATTGACGAATTCACATGGAAATTGCGTCGCTATGAAATACGAGTACTATGTGTTCTAAGACATTTCCTTTTAAATCGAGTAACGCTTCTATGGAAACGACAGGATTTGCTTTTGGGATACGACAATCTCATTTCCGATCCACTAATCCTTCTTTACTGCATCCCTCACTCCCAAACATTCTAGTACTCACACGGAAATTGCGTCGCTATGAAATACGAGTACTATGTGTTCTAAGACATTCCCTTCTAAATCGAGTAATGTTTCTATGGAAACGACTAGATTCTCTTTTGGGATACGACAATCTCATTTCCGATCCACTAATCCTTCTTTACTGCATCCCTCACTCCCAAACATTGACGAATTCACACGGAAATTACGTCGCTATGAAATACGAGTACTATGTGTTCCAAGAAATTTCCTTCTAAATCGAGTAACGTTTCTATGGAAACGACAGGATTTTCTTTTGGGATACGACAATCACATTTCCGATCCACTAATCGTTCTTTACTGCATCCCTCACTCCCAAACATTCACGAATTCACACGGAAATTCCGTCGCTATGAAATACGAGTACTATGTGTTCTAAGACATTTCCTTCTAAATCGAGTAACGTTTCTATGGAAACGACAGGATTTTCTTTTGGGATACGACAATCACATTTCTGATCCACTAATCCTTTTTTACTGCATCCCTCACTCCCACACATTGACGAATTCACACGGAAATTGCGTCGCTATGAAATACGAGTGCTATGTGTTCTAAGACATTTCCTTCTAAATGGAGTAACGTTTATATGGAAACGACAGGATTTTCTTTTGGGATACGACAATCTCATTTCCGATCCACTAATCCTTCTTTACTGCATCCCTCACTCCCAAACATTGACGAATTCACACGGAAATTCCGTCTCTATGAAATACGAGTACTATATGTTCTAAGGCATTTCCTTCTAAATCGAGTAACTTTTCTATGGAAACGACAGGATTTTCTTTTGGGATACGACTATCACATTTCCGATCCACTAATCCTTGTTTACTGCATCCCTCACTCCCACACATTGACGAATTCACACGGAAATTGTGTCGCTATGAAATACGAGTACTATGTGTTCCAAGACGTTTCCTTCTAAGTCGAGTAACGTTTCTATGGAAACGACAGGATTTTCTTTTGGGATGCGACAATCACATTTCCGATCCACTAATCCTTGTTTACTGCATCCCTCACTACCACACATTGACGAATTCACACGGAAATTCCGTCGCTATGATATACGAGTACTATGTGTTCTATAACATTTCCTTTTAAATCGAGTAACTTTTCTATGGAAACGACAGGATTTTCTTTTGGGATACGACAATCTCATTTCCGATCCACTAATCCTTCTTTACTGCATCCCTCACTCCCAAACATTCTAGTACTCACACGGAAATTGCGTCGCTATGAAATACGAGTACTATGTGTTCTAAGACATTCCCTTCTAAATCGAGTAATGTTTCTATGGAAGCGACTAGATTCTCTTTTGGGATACGACAATCACATTTCCGATCTACTAATCCTTCTTTACTGCATCCCTCACTCCCAAACATTGACGAATTCACACGGAAATTACGTCGCTATGAAATACGAGTACTATGTGTTCCAAGACATTTCCTTCTAAATCGAGTAACGTTTCTATGGAAACGACAGGATTTTCTTTTGGGATACGACAATCACATTTCCGATCCACTAATCGTTCTTTACTGCATCCCTCACTCCCAAACATTCACGAATTCACACGGAAATTGCGTCGCTATGAAATACGAGTACTATGTGTTCTAAGACATTTCCTTCTAAATCGGGTAACGTTTATATGGAAACGACAGGATTTTCTTTTGGGATACGACAATCACATTTCCGATCCACTAATCCTTCTTTACTGCATCCCTCACTCCCAAACATTGACGAATTCACACGGAAATTCCGTCGCTATGAAATACGAGTACTATGTGTTCTAAGACATTTCCTTCTAAATCGAGTAACGTTTCTATGGAAACGACAGGATTTTCTTTTGGGATACGACAATCACATTTCTGATCCACTAATCCTTTTTTACTGCATCCCTCACTCCCACACATTGACGAATTCACACGGAAATTGAGTCGCTATGAAATACGAGTACTATGTGTTCTAAGACATGTCCTTCTAAATGGAGTAACGTTTCTATGGAAACGACAGGATTTCCTTTTGGGATACGACAATCTCATTTCCGATCCACTAATCCTTCTTTACTGCATCCCTCACTCCCAAACATTGACGAATTCACACGGAAATTCCGTCTCTCTGAAATACGAGTACTATATGTTCTAAGGCATTTCCTTCTAAATCGAGTAACTTTTCTATGGAAACGACAGGATTTTCTTTTGGGATACGACAATCACATTTCCGATCCACTAATCCTTCTTTACTGCATCCCTCACTCCCACACATTGACGAATTCACACGGAAATTGCGTCGCTATGAAATACGAGTACTATGTGTTCTAAGACATTTTCTTCTAAATCGAGTAACGTTTCTATGGAGACGACAGGATTTTCTTTTGGGATACGACTATCACATTTCCGATCCACTAATCCTTGTTTACTGCATCCCTCACTCCCACACATTGACGAATTCACACGGAAATTGCGTCGCTATGAAATACGAGTACTATGTGTTCTAAGACGTTTCCTTCTAAGTCGAGTAACGTTTCTATGGAAACGACAGGATTTTCTTTTGGGATGCGACAATCACATTTCCGATCCACAAATCCTTGTTTACTGCATCCCTCACTACCACACATTGACGAATTCACACGGAAATTGCGTCGCTATGATATACGAGTACTATGTGTTCTATAACATTTCCTTTTAAATCGAGTAACTTTTCTATGGAAACGACAGGATTTTCTTTTGGGATACGACAATCTCATTTCCGATCCACTAATCCTTCTTTACTGCATCCCTCACTCCCACCCACTCACGAATTCACACGTAAATTGCGTCGCTATCAAATACGAGTACTATGTGTTCTAAGACATTTCCTTCTAAATCGAGTAACGTTTCTATGGAAACGACAGGATTATCTTTTGGGATACGCCAATCTCATTTCCGATCCACTAATCCTTCTTTACTGCATCCCTCACTCCCAAACATTGACGAATTCACACGGAAATTCCGTCGCTATGAAATACGAGTACTATGTGTTCTAAGACATTTCCTTCTATATCGAGTAACGTTTCTATGGAAACGACAGGATTTTCTTTTGGGATACGACAATCACATTTCTGATCCACTAATCCTTTTTTACTGCATCCCTCACTCCCACACATTGACGAATTCACACGGAAATTGCGTCGCTATGAAATACGAGTACTATGTGTTCTAAGACATGTCCTTCTAAATGGAGTAACGTTTCTATGGAAACGACAGGATTTTCTTTTGGGATACGACAATCTCATTTCCGATCCACTAATCCTTCTTTACTGCATCCCTCACTCCCAAACATTGACGAATTCACACGGAAATTCCGTCTCTATGAAATACGAGTACTATATGTTCTAAGGCATTTCCTTCTAAATCGAGTAACTTTTCTATGGAAACGACAGGATTCTCTTTTGGGATACGACAATCACATTTCCGATCCACTAATCCTTCTTTACTGCATCCCTCACTCCCACACATTGACGAATTCACACGGAAATTGCGTCGCTATGAAATACGAGTACTATGTGTTCTAAGACATTTTCTTCTAAATCGAGTAACGTTTCTATGGAAACGACAGGATTTTCTTTTGGGATACGACTATCACATTTCCGATCCACTAATCCTTGTTTACTGCATCCCTCACTCCCACACATTGACGAATTCACACGGAAATTGTGTCGCTATGAAATACGAGTACTATGTGTTCCAAGACGTTTCCTTCTAAGTCGAGTAACGTTTCTATGGAAACGACAGGATTTTCTTTTGGGATGCGACAATCACATTTCCGATCCACTAATCCTTGTTTACTGCATCCCTCACTACCACACATTGACGAATTCACACGGAAATTCCGTCGCTATGATATACGAGTACTATGTGTTCTATAACATTTCCTTTTAAATCGAGTAACTTTTCTATGGAAACGACAGGATTTTCTTTTGGGATACGACAATCTCATTTCCGATCCACTAATCCTTCTTTACTGCATCCCTCACTCCCAAACATTCTAGTACTCACACGGAAATTGCGTCGCTATGAAATACGAGTACTATGTGTTCTAAGACATTCCCTTCTAAATCGAGTAATGTTTCTATGGAAGCGACTAGATTCTCTTTTGGGATACGACAATCACATTTCCGATCTACTAATCCTTCTTTACTGCATCCCTCACTCCCAAACATTGACGAATTCACACGGAAATTACGTCGCTATGAAATACGAGTACTATGTGTTCCAAGACATTTCCTTCTAAATCGAGTAACGTTTCTATGGAAACGACAGGATTTTCTTTTGGGATACGACAATCACATTTCCGATCCACTAATCGTTCTTTACTGCATCCCTCACTCCCAAACATTCACGAATTCACACGGAAATTGCGTCGCTATGAAATACGAGTACTATGTGTTCTAAGACATTTCCTTCTAAATCGGGTAACGTTTATATGGAAACGACAGGATTTTCTTTTGGGATACGACAATCACATTTCCGATCCACTAATCCTTCTTTACTGCATCCCTCACTCCCAAACATTGACGAATTCACACGGAAATTCCGTCGCTATGAAATACGAGTACTATGTGTTCTAAGACATTTCCTTCTATATCGAGTAACGTTTCTATGGAAACGACAGGATTTTCTTTTGGGATACGACAATCACATTTCTGATCCACTAATCCTTTTTTACTGCATCCCTCACTCCCACACATTGACGAATTCACACGGAAATTGCGTCGCTATGAAATACGAGTACTATGTGTTCTAAGACATGTCCTTCTAAATGGAGTAACGTTTCTATGGAAACGACAGGATTTTCTTTTGGGATACGACAATCTCATTTCCGATCCACTAATCCTTCTTTACTGCATCCCTCACTCCCAAACATTGACGAATTCACACGGAAATTCCGTCTCTATGAAATACGAGTACTATATGTTCTAAGGCATTTCCTTCTAAATCGAGTAACTTTTCTATGGAAACGACAGGATTTTCTTTTGGGATACGACAATCACATTTCCGATCCACTAATCCTTCTTTACTGCATCCCTCACTCCCACACATTGACGAATTCACACGGAAATTGCGTCGCTATGAAATACGAGTACTATGTGTTCTAAGACATTTTCTTCTAAATCGAGTAACGTTTCTATGGAAACGACAGGATTTTCTTTTGGGATACGACTATCACATTTCCGATCCACTAATCCTTGTTTACTGCATCCCTCACTCCCACACATTGACGAATTCACACGGAAATTGCGTCGCTATGAAATACGAGTACTATGTGTTCTAAGACGTTTCCTTCTAAGTCGAGTAACGTTTCTATGGAAACGACAGGATTTTCTTTTGGGATGCGACAATCACATTTCCGATCCACAAATCCTTGTTTACTGCATCCCTCACTACCACACATTGACGAATTCACACGGAAATTGCGTCGCTATGATATAAGAGTACAATGTGTTCTATAACATTTCCTTTTAAATCGAGTAACTTTTCTATGGAAACGACAGGATTTTCTTTTGGGATACGACAATCTCATTTCCGATCCACTAATCCTTCTTTACTGCATCCCTCACTCCCACCCACTCACGAATTCACACGTAAATTGCGTCGCTATCAAATACGAGTACTATGTGTTCTAAGACATTTCCTTCTAAATCGAGTAACGTTTCTATGGAAACGACAGGAATTTCTTTTGGGATACGACAATCTCATTTCCGATCCACTAATCCTTCTTTACTGCATCCCTCACTACCAAACATTGACGAATTCACACGGAAATTGCGTCGCTATGAAATACGAATACTATGTGTTCTAAGACATTTCCTTCTAAATCGAGTAACGTTTCTATGGAAACGACAGGATTTTCTTTTGGGATACGGCAGACACATTTCCGATCCACTAATCCTTCTTTACTGCATCCCTCACTCCCAAACATTGACGAATTCACACGGAAATTCCGTCGCTATGAAATACGAGTACTATGTGTTCTAAGACATTTCCTTCTAAATCGAGTAACGTTTCTATGGAAACGACAGGATTTTCTTTTGGGATACGACAATCTCATTTCCGATCCACTAGTCCTTCTTTACTGCATCCCTCACTCCCACACATTGACGAATTCACACGGAAATTGCGTCGCTATCAAATACGAGTACTATGTGCTCTAAGACATTTCCTTCTAAATCGAGTAACGTTTCTATGGAAGCGACAGGATTTTCTTTTGGGATGCGACAATCTCATTTCCGATTCACTAATCCTTCTTTACTGCATCCCTCACTCCCACACATTGACGAATTCACACGGAAGTTGCGTCGCTATGAAATACGAGAACTATGTGTTCTAAGACATTTCCTTCTAAATCGAGTAACGTTTCTATGGAATCGACAGGATTTTCTTTTGGGATACGACAATCTCATTTCCGATCCAGTAATCCTTCTTTACTGCATCCCTCACTCCCACACATTGAAGAATTCACACGGAAATAGCGTCGCTATGAAATACGAGTACTACGTGTTCTAAGACATTTCCTTCTAAATCGGGTAACGTTTCTATGGAAACGACAGGATTTTTTTTTGGGATACGACAATCACATTTCAGATCCACTAATCCTTCTTTACTGCATCCCTCACTCCCAAACATTTTAGTATTCACACGGAAATTCCGTCGCTATGCAATACGAGTACTATGTGTTCTAAGACATTTCCTTCTAAATCGAGTAACGTTTCTATGCAAACGACAGGATTCTCTTTTGGGATACGACAATCTCATTTCCGATCCACTAATCCTTCTTTACTGCATCCCTCACTCCCAAACATTGACGAATTCACACGGAAATTACGTCGCTATGAAATAAGAGTATTATGTGTTCTAAGACATTTCCTTCTAAATCGAGTAACGTTTCTATGGAAACGACAGGATTTTCTTTTGGGATACGACAATCACATTTCTGATCCACTAATCCTTCTTTACTGCATCCCTCACTCCCACACATTGACGAATTCACACGGAAATTGCGTCGCTATGAAATACGAGTACTATGTGTTCTAAGACATTACCTTCTAAATCGAGTAACGTTTCTTTGGAAACGACAGGATTTTCTTTTGGGATACGACAATCTCATTTCCGATCCACTAATCCTTCTTTACTGCATCCCTCACTCCCAAACATTGACGAATTCACACGGAAATTCCGTCTCTATGAAATACGAGTACTATCTGTTCTAAGACATTTCCTTCTAAATCGAGTAACTTTTCTATGGAAACGAAAGGATTTTCTTTTGGGATACGACAATCACATTTCCGATCCACTAATCCTTCTTTACTGCATCCCTCACTCCCACACATTGACGAATTCACACGGAAATTGCGTCGCTATGAAATACGAGTACTATGTGTTCTAAGACATTTTCTTCTAAATCGAGTAACGTTTCTATGGAAACGACAGGATTTTCTTTTGGGATACGACAATCACATTTCCGATCCACTAATCCTTGTTTACTGCATCCCTCACTACTACACATTGACGAATTCACACGGAAATTCCGTCGCTATGATATACGAGTACTTTGTGTTCTAAGACATTTCCTTTTAAATCGAGTAACTTTTCTATGGAAACGACAGGATTTTCTTTTGGGATACGACAATCTCATTTCCGATCCACTAATCCTTCTTTACTGCATCCCTCACTCCCACACACTCACGAATTCACACGTAAATTGCGTCGCTATCAAATACGAGTACTATGTGTTCTAAGACATTTCCTTCTAAATCGAGCAACGTTTCTATGGAAACGACAGGATTTTCTTTTGGGATACGACAATCTCATTTCCGATCCACTAATCCTTCTTTATTGCATCCCTCACTCCCTAACATTGACGAATTCACACGGAAATTGCGTCGCTATGAAATACGAGTACTATGTGTTCTAAGACATTTCCTTCTAAATCGAGTAACGTTTCTATGGAAACGACAGGAATTTCTTTTGGGATACGACAATCGCATTTCCGATCCACTAATCCTTCTTTACTGCATCCCTCACTCCCACGCATTGACGAATTCACACGGAAATTCCGTCGCTATGAAATACGAGTACTATGTGTTCTAAGACATTTCCTTCTAAATCGAGTAACGTTTCTATGGAAACGAGAGGATTTTCTTTTGGGATACGACAATCTCATTTCCGATCCACTAATCCTTCTTTACTGCATCCCTCACTCCCAAACATTGACGAATTCACACGGAAATTGCGTCGCTATGAAATACGAATACTATGTGTTCTAAGACATTTCCTTCTAAATCGAGTAACGTTTCTATGGAATCGACAGGATTTTCTTTTGGGATACGACAATCTCATTTCCGATCCACTAATCCTTCTTTACTGCATCCCTCACTCCCACACATTGAAGAATTCACACGGAAATTGCGTCGCTATGAAATACGAGTACTATGTGTTCTATGACATTTCCTTCTAAATCGAGTAACGTTTCTATGGAAACGACAGGATTTTTTTTTGGGATACGACAATCACATTTCCGATCCACTAATCCTTCTTTACTGCATCCCTCACTCCCAAACATTTTAGTATTCACACGGAAATTCCGTCGCTATGCAATACGAGTACTATGTGTTCTAAGACATTTCCTTCTAAATCGAGTAACGTTTCTATGCAAACGACAGGATTCTCTTTTGGGATACGACAATCTCATTTCCGATCCACTAATCCTTCTTTACTGCATCCCTCACTCCCAAACATTGACGAATTCACACGGAAATTACGTCGCTATGAAATACGAGTATTATGTGTTTTCTAAGACATTTCCTTCTAAATCGAGTAACGTTTCTATGGAAACGACAGGATTTTCTTTTGGGATACGACAATGACATTTCCGATCCACTAATCATTCTTTACTGCATCCCTCACTCCCAAACATTGACGAATTCACACGGAAATTGCGTCGCTATGAAATACGAGTACTATGTGTTCTAAGACATTTCCTTCTAAATGGAGTAACGTTTCTATGGAAACGACAGGGTTTTCTTTTGGGATACGACAATCACATTTCCGATCCACTAATCCTTCTTTACTGCATCCCTCACTCCCAAACATTGACGAATTCACACGGAAATTCCGTCGCTATGAAATACGAGTACTATGTGTTCTAAGACATTTCCTTCTAAATCGAGTAACGTTTCTATGGAAACGACAGGATTTTCTTTTGGGATACGACAATCACATTTCTGATCCACTAATCCTTCTTTACTGCATCCCTCACTCCCACACATTGACGAATTCACACGGAAATTGCGTCGCTATGAAATACGAGTACTATGTGTTCTAAGACATTTTCTTCTAAATCGAGTAACGTTTCTATGGAAACGACAGGATTTTCTTTTGGATACGACAATCACATTTCCGATCCACTAATCCTTGTTTACTGCATCCCTCACTCCCACACATTGACGAATTCACACGGAAATTGCGTCGCTATGAAATACGAGTGCTATGTGTTCTAAGACATTTCCTTCTAAATCGAGTAACGTTTCTATGGAAGCGACAGGCTTTTCTTTTGGGATACGACAATCACATTTCCGATCCACTAATCCTTGTTTACTGCATCCCTCACTACCACACATTGACGAATTCAGACGGAAATTCCGTCGCTATGATATACGAGTACTATGTGTTCTAAGACATTTCCTTCTAAATCGAGTAACTTTTCTATGGAAACGACAGGATTTTCTTTTGGGATACGACAATCTCATTTCCGATCCACTAATTCTTCTTTACTGCATCCCTCACTCCCACACATTAACGAATTCACACGTAAATTGCGTCGCTATGAAATACGAGTACTATGTGTTCTAAGACATTTCCTTCTAAATCGAGTAACGTTTCTATGGAAACGACAGGATTATCTTTTGGGATACGACAATCTCATATCCGATCCACTAATCCTTCTTTATTGCATCCCTCACTCCCTAACATTGACGAATTCACACGGAAATTGCGTCGCTATGAAACACGAGTACTATGTGTTCTAAGACATTTTATTCTAAATCGAGTAGCGTTTCTATGGAAACGACAGGAATTTCTTTTGAGATACGACAATCGCAATTCCGATCCACTAATCCTTCTTTACTGCATCACTCACTCCCACACATTGACGAATTCACACGGAAATTCCGTCGCTATGAAATACGAGTACTATGTGTTCTAAGACATTTACTTCTAAATCCAGTAACGTTTCTATGGAAACGACAGGATTTTCTTTTGGGATACGACAATCACATTTCCGATCCACTAATCCTTCTTTACTGCATCCCTCACTCCCAAACATTGACGAATTCACACGAAAATGGCGTCGCTATGAAATACGAGTACTATGTGTTCTAAGACATTTCCTTCTAAATCGAGTAACGTTTTTATGGAAACGACAGGATTTTCTTTTGGGATACAGCATCCACATTTTCGATCCACTACTCCTTCATTACTGCATCCCTCACTCCCAAACATTGACGAATTCACACGGAAATTCCGTCGCTATGAAATACGAGTACTATGTGTTCTAAGACATTTCCTTCTAAATCGAGTAACGTTTCTATGGAAACGACAGGATTTTCATTTGGGATACAACAATCTCATTTCCGATCCACTAATCCTTCTTTACTGCATCCCTCACTCCCACACATTGACGAATTCACACGGAAATTGCGTAGCTATGAAATACGAGAACTATGTGTTCTAAGACATTACCTTCTAAATCGAGTAACGTTTCTATGGAAACGACAGGATTTTTTTGTGGGATATGACAATCACATTTCCGATCCACTAATCCTTGTTTACTGCATCCCTCACTCCCACACATTGACGAATTCACACGGAAATTGCGTCGCTATGAAATACGAGTACTATGTGTTCTAAGACATTTCCTTCTAAATCGAGTAACGTTTCTATGGAAACGACAGGATTTTCTTTTGGGATACGACAATCACATTTCCGATCCACTAATCCTTGTTTACTGCATCCCTCACTACCACACATTGACGAATTCAGACGGAAATTCCGTCGCTATGATATACGAGTACTATGTGTTCTAAGACATTTCCTTCTAAATCGAGTAACTTTTCTATGGAAACGACAGGATTTTTTTTTGGGATACGACAATCTCATTTCCGATCCACTAATTCTTCTTTACTGCATCCCTCACTCCCACACATTAACGAATTCACACGTAAATTGCGTCGCTATGAAATACGAGTACTATGTGTTCTAAGACATTTCCTTCTAAATCCAGTAACGTTTCTATGGAAACGACAGGATTATCTTTTGGGATACGACAATGTCATATCCGATCCACTAATCCTTCTTTATTGCATCCCTCACTCCCTAACATTGACGAATTCACACGGAAATTGCGTCGCTATGAAATACGAGTACTATGTGTTCTAAGACATTTTATTCTAAATCGAGTAGCGTTTCTATGGAAACGACAGGAATTTCTTTTGAGATACGACAATCGCATTTCCGATCCACTAATCCTTCTTTACTGCATCCCTCACTCCCACACATTGACGAATTCACACGGAAATTCCGTCGCTATGAAATACGAGTACTATGTGTTCTAAGACATTTACTTCTAAATCCAGTAACGTTTCTATGGAAACGACAGGATTTTCTTTTGGGATACGACAATCACATTTCCGATCCACTAATCCTTCTTTACTGCATCCCTCACTCCCACACATTGACGAATTCACACGGAAATTGCGTAGCTATGAAATACGAGAACAATGTGTTCTAAGACATTTCCTTCTAAATCGAGTAACTTTTCTATGGAAACGACAGGATTTTCTTTTGGGATACGACACTCTCATTTCCGATCCACTAATTCTTCTTTACTGCATCCCTCACTCCCACACATTAACGAATTCACACGTAAATTGCGTCGCTATGAAATACGAGTACTATGTGTTCTAAGACATTTCCTTCTAAATCGAGTAACGTTTCTATGGAAACGACAGGATTATCTTTTGGGATACGACAATCTCATATCCGATCCACTAATCCTTCTTTATTGCATCCCTCACTCCCTAACATTGACGAATTCACACGGAAATTGCGTCGCTATGAAATACGAGTACTATGTGTTCTAAGACATTTTATTCTAAATCGAGTAACGTTTCTATGGAAACGACAGGAATTTCTTTTGAGATACGACAATCGCAATTCCGATCCACTAATCCTTCTTTACTGCATCCCTCACTCCCACACATTGACGAATTCACACGGAAATTCCGTCGCTATGAAATACGAGTACTATGTGTTCTAAGACATTTACTTCTAAATCCAGTAACGTTTCTATGGAAACGACAGGATTTTCTTTTGGGATACGACAATCACATTTCCGATCCACTAATCCTTCTTTACTGCATCCCTCACTCCCAAACATTGACGAATTCACACGAAAATGGCGTCGCTATGAAATACGAGTACTATGTGTTCTAAGACATTTCCTTCTAAATCGAGTAACGTTTTTATGGAAACGACAGGATTTTCTTTTGGGATACAGCATCCACATTTTCGATCCACTACTCCTTCATTACTGCATCCCTCACTCCCAAACATTGACGAATTCACACGGAAATTCCGTCGCTATGAAATACGAGTACTATGTGTTCTAAGACATTTCCTTCTAAATCGAGTAACGTTTCTATGGAAACGACAGGATTTTCATTTGGGATACAACAATCTCATTTCCGATCCACTAATCCTTCTTTACTGCATCCCTCACTCCCACACATTGACGAATTCACACGGAAATTGCGTAGCTATGAAATACGAGAACTATGTGTTCTAAGACATTACCTTCTAAATCGAGTAACGTTTCTATGGAAACGACAGGATTTTTTTTTGGGATACGACAATCACATTTCCGATCCACTAATCCTTGTTTACTGCATCCCTCACTCCCACACATTGACGAATTCACACGGAAATTGCGTCGCTATGAAATACGAGTACTATGTGTTCTAAGACATTTCCTTCTAAATCGAGTAACGTTTCTATGGAAACGACAGGATTTTCTTTTGGGATACGACAATCACATTTCCGATCCACTAATCCTTGTTTACTGCATCCCTCACTACCACACATTGACGAATTCAGACGGAAATTCCGTCGCTATGATATACGAGTACTATGTGTTCTAAGACATTTCCTTCTAAATCGAGTAACTTTTCTATGGAAACGACAGGATTTTCTTTTGGGATACGACAATCTCATTTCCGATCCACTAATTCTTCTTTACTGCATCCCTCACTCCCACACATTAACGAATTCACACGTAAATTGCGTCGCTATGAAATACGAGTACTATGTGTTCTAAGACATTTCCTTCTAAATCCAGTAACGTTTCTATGGAAACGACAGGATTATCTTTTGGGATACGACAATGTCATATCCGATCCACTAATCCTTCTTTATTGCATCCCTCACTCCCTAACATTGACGAATTCACACGGAAATTGCGTCGCTATGAAATACGAGTACTATGTGTTCTAAGACATTTTATTCTAAATCGAGTAGCGTTTCTATGGAAACGACAGGAATTTCTTTTGAGATACGACAATCGCATTTCCGATCCACTAATCCTTCTTTACTGCATCCCTCACTCCCACACATTGACGAATTCACACGGAAATTCCGTCGCTATGAAATACGAGTACTATGTGTTCTAAGACATTTACTTCTAAATCCAGTAACGTTTCTATGGAAACGACAGGATTTTCTTTTGGGATACGACAATCACATTTCCGATCCACTAATCCTTCTTTACTGCATCCCTCACTCCCACACATTGACGAATTCACACGGAAATTGCGTAGCTATGAAATACGAGAACAATGTGTTCTAAGACATTACCTTCTAAATCGAGTAACGTTTCTATGGAAACGACAGGATTTTTTTTTGGGATACGACAATCACATTTCCGATCCACTAATCCTTCTTTACTGCATCCCTCACTCCCAAAAATTTTAGTATTCACACGGAAATTCCGTCGCTATGCAATACGAGTACTATGTGTTCTAAGACATTTCCTTCTAAATCGAGTAACGTTTCTATGGAAACGACAGGATTCTCTTTTGGGATACGACAATCTCATTTCCGATCCACTAATCCTTCTTTACTGCATCCCTCACTCCAAAACATTGACGAATTCACACGGAAATTACGTCGCTATGAAATACGAGTATTATGTGTTCTAAGACATTTCCTTCTAAATCGAGTAACGTTTCTATGGAAACGACAGGATTTTCTTTTGGGATTCGACAATCACATTTCCGATCCACTAATCGTTCTTTACTGCATCCCTCACTCCCAAACATTGACGAATTCACACGGAAATTCCGTCGCTATGAAATACGAGTACTATGTGTTCTAAGACATTTCCTTCTAAATCGAGTAACGTTTCTATGGAAACGACAGGATTTTCTTTTGGGATACGACAATCACATTTCTGATCCACTAATCCTTCTTTACTGCATCCCTCACTCCCACACATTGACGAATTTACACGGAAATTGCGTCGCTATGAAATACGAGTACTATGTGTTCTAAGACATTACCTTCTAAATCGAGTAACGTTTCTATGGAAACGACAGGATTTTCTTTTGGGATACGACAATCTCATTTCCGATCCACTAATCCTTCTTTACTGCATCTCTCACTCCCAAACATTGACGAATTCACACGGAAATTCCGTGTCTATGAAATACGAGTACTATATGTTCTAAGACATTTCCTTCTAAATCGAGTAACGTTTCTATGGAAACGACATGATTTTCTTTTGGGATACGACAATCACATTTCCGATCCACTAATCCTTCTTTACTGCATCCCTCACTCCCACACATTGACGAATTCACACGGAAATTGCGTCGCTATGAAATACGAGTACTATGTGTTCTAAGACATTTTCTTCTAAATCGAGTAACGTTTCCATGGAAACGACAGGATTTTCTTTTGGGATACGACAATCACATTTCCGATCCACTAATCCTTGTTTACTGCATCCCTCACTCCCACACATTGACGAATTCACACGGAAATTGCGTCGCTATGAAATACGAGTACTACGTGTTCTAAGACATTTCCTTCTAAATCGAGTAACGTTTCTATGGAAACGACAGGATATTCTTTTGGGATACGACAATCACAGTTCCGATCCACTAATCCTTGTTTACTGCATCCCTCACTACCACACATTGACGAATTCACACGGAAATTCCGTCGCTATGATATACGAGTACTATGTGTTCTAAGACATTTCCTTCTAAATCGAGTAACTTTTCTATGGAAACGACTGGATTTTCTTTTGGGATACGACAATCTCATTTCCGATCCACTAAACCTTCTTTATTGCATCCCTCACTCCCAAACATTGACGAATTCACACGGAAATTCCGTCGCTATGAAATCCGAGTACTATGTGTTCTAAGACATTTCCTTCTAAATCGAGTAACGTTTCTATGGAAACGACAGGATTATCTTTTGGGATACGACAATCTCATTTCCGATCCAATAATCCTTCTTTACTGCATCCCTCACTCCGACACATTGACGAATTCACACGGAAATTGCGTCGCTATGAAATACGAGAACTATGTGTTCTAAGACATTTCCTTCTAAATCGAGTAACGTTTCTATGGAAACGACTGGATTTTCTTATGGGATACGACAATCTCATTTCCGATCCACTAATCCTTCTTAATGCATCCCTCACTCCCAAACATTGACGAATTCACACGGAAATTCCGTCTCTATGAAATACGAGTACTATATGTTGTAAGACATTTTCTTCTAAATCGAGTAACGTTTCTATGGAAACGACAGGACTTCCTTTTGGGATACGACAATCACATTTCCGATCCACTAATCCTTCTTTACTGCATCCCTCACTCCCACACACTGACGAATTCACACGGAAATTGCGTCGCTATGAAATACGAGTACTATGTGTTCCAAGACATTTTCTTCTAAATCGAGTAACGTTTCTATGGAAACGACAGGATTTTCTTTTGGGATACGACAATCACATTTCCGACCCACTAATCCTTGTTTACTGCATCCCTCACTCCCACACATTAACGAATTCACACGGAAGTTGCGTCGCTATGAAATACGAGTACTATGTGTTCTAAGACATTTCCTTCTAAATCGAGTAACGTTTCTATGGAAACGACAGGATTTTCTTTTGGGATACGACAATCACATTTCCGATCCACTAATCGTTCTTTACTGCATCCCTCACTCCCAGACATTGACGAATTCACACGGAAATTGCGTCGCTATGAAACACGAGTACTATGTGTTCTAAGACATTTCCTTCTAAATCGAGTAACGTTTCTATGGAAACGACAGGATTTTCTTTTGGGATACGACAATCACATTTCCGATCCACTAATCCTTCTTTACTGCATCCCTCACTCCCAAACATTGACGAATTCACACGGAAATTCCGTCGCTATGAAATACTAGTACTAAGTGTTCTAAGACATTTCCTTCTAAATCGAGTAACGTTTCTATGGAAACGACAGGATTTTCTTTTGGGATACGACAATCACATTTCTGATCCACTAATCCTTCTTTACTGCATCCCTCACTCCCACACACTGACGAATTCACACGGAAATTGCGTCGCTATGAAATACGAGTACTATGTGTTCTAAGACATTACCTTCTAAATCGAGTAACGTTTCTATGGAAACGACAGGATTTTCTTATGGGATACGACAATCTCATTTCCGATCCACTAATCCTTCTTAATGCATCCCTCACTCCCAAACATTGACGAATTCACACGGAAATTCCGTCACTATGAAATACGAGTACTATATGTTCTAAGACATTTTCTTCTAAATCGAGTAACGTGTCTGTGGAAACGACAGGACTTCCTTTTGGGATACGACAATCACATTTCCGATCCACTAATCCTTCTTTACTGCATCCCTCACTCCCACACATTGACGAATTCTCACGGAAATTGCGTCGCTATGAAATACGAGTACTATGTGTTCTAAGACATTTTCTTCTAAATCGAGTAACGTTTCTATGGAAACGTCAGGATTTTCTTTTGGGATACGACAATCACATTTCCGATCCACTAATCCTTGTTTACTGCATCCCTCACTCCCACACATTGACGGATTCACACGGAAGTTGCGTCGCTATGAAATACGAGTACTATGTGTTCTAAGACATTTCCTTCTAAATCGAGTAACGTTTCTATGGAAACGACAGGATATTCTTGTGGGATACGACAATCTCATTTCCGATCCACGAATCTTTTTTACTGCATCCCTCACTCCCACACATTGACGAATTCACACGGAAATTGCGTCGCTATGAAATACGAGTACTATGTGTTCCAAGACATTTTCTTCTAAATCGAGTAACGTTTCTATAGAAACGACAGGATTTTCTTTTGGGATACGACAATCACATTTCCGGTCCACTAATCCTAGTTTACTGCATCCCTCACTCCCACACATTGACGAATTCACACGGAAGTTGCGTCGCTATGAAATACGAGTACTATGTGTTCTAAGACATTTCCTTCTAAATCGAGTAACGTTTCTATGGAAACGACAGGATTTTCTTTTGGGATACGACAATCACATTTCCGATCCACTAATCGTTCTTTACTGCATCCCTCACTCCCAGACATTGACGAATTCACACGGAAATTGCGTCGCTATGAAACACGAGTACTATGTGTTCTAAGACATTTCCTTCTAAATCGAGTAACGTTTCTATGGAAACGACAGGATTTTCTTTTGGGATACGACAATCACATTTCCGATCCACTAATCCTTCTTTACTGCATCCCTCACTCCCAAACATTGACGAATTCACACGGAAATTCCGTCGCTATGAAATACTAGTACTAAGTGTTCTAAGACATTTCCTTCTAAATCGAGTAACGTTTCTATGGAAACGACAGGATTTTCTTTTGGGATACGACAATCACATTTCTGATCCACTAATCCTTCTTTACTGCATCCCTCACTCCCACACACTGACGAATTCACACGGAAATTGCGTCGCTATGAAATACGAGTACTATGTGTTCTAAGACATTACCTTCTAAATCGAGTAACGTTTCTATGGAAACGACAGGATTTTCTTATGGGATACGACAATCTCATTTCCGATCCACTAATCCTTCTTAATGCATCCCTCACTCCCAAACATTGACGAATTCACACGGAAATTCCGTCTCTATGAAATACGAGTACTATATGTTCTAAGACATTTTCTTCTAAATCGAGTAACGTGTCTGTGGAAACGACAGGACTTCCTTTTGGGATACGACAATCACATTTCCGATCCACTAATCCTTCTTTACTGCATCCCTCACTCCCACACATTGACGAATTCACACGGAAATTGCGTCGCTATGAAATACGAGTACTATGTGTTCTAAGACATTTTCTTCTAAATCGAGTAACGTTTCTATGGAAACGTCAGGATTTTCTTTTGGGATACGACAATCACATTTCCGATCCACTAATCCTTGTTTACTGCATCCCTCACTCCCACACATTGACGAATTCACACGGAAGTTGCGTCGCTATGAAATACGAGTACTATGTGTTCTAAGACATTTCCTTCTAAATCGAGTAACGTTTCTATGGAAACGACAGGATATTCTTGTGGGATACGACAATCTCATTTCCGATCCACGAATCTTTTTTACTGCATCCCTCACTCCCACACATTGACGAATTCACACGGAAATTGCGTCGCTATGAAATACGAGTACTATGTGTTCTAAGACATTTCCTTGTAAATCGAGTAACGTTTCTATGGAAACGACAGGATTTTCTTTTGGGATACGACAATCACATTTCCGATCCACTAATCCTTCTTTACTGCATCCCTCACTCCCAAACATTGACGAATTCACACGGAAATTCCGTCGCTATGAAATACGAGTACTATGTGTTCTAAGACATTTCCTTCTAAATCGAGTAACGTTTCTATGCAAACGACAGGATTTTCTTTTGGGATACGACAATCACATTTCCGATCCACTAATCCTTCTTTACTGCATCCCTCACTCCCAAACATTGACGAATTCACACGGAAATTCCGTCGCTATGAAATACGAGTACTATGTGTTCTAAGACATTTCCTTCTAAATCGAGTAACGTTTCTATGGAAACGACAGGATTTTCTTTTGGGATACGACAATCACATTTCCGATCCACTAATCCTTCTTTACTGCATCCCTCACTCCCAAACTTTGACGAATTCACACGGAACTTCCGTCGCTATGAAATACGAGTACTATGTGTTCTAAGACATTTCCTTCTAAATCGAGTAACGTTTCTATGGAAACGACAGGATTTTCTTTTGGGATACGACAATCTCATTTCCGATCCACTAATCCTTCTTTACTGCATCCCTCACTCCCACACACTGACGAATTCACACGGAAATTGCGTCGCTATGAAATACGAGAACTGTGTGTTCTAAGACATTTCCTTCTAAATCGAGTAACGTTTCTATGGAATCGACAGGATTTTCTTTTGGGATACGACAATCTCATTTCCGATCCACTAATCCTTCTTTACTGCATCCCTCACTCCCACACATTGAAGAATTCACACGGAAATTGCGTCGCTATGAAATACGAGTACTATGTGTTCTAAGACATTTCCTACTAAATCGAGTAACGTTTCTATGGAAACGACAGGATTTTTTTTTGGGATACGACAATCACATTTCCGATCCACTAATCCTTCTTTACTGCATCCCTCACTCCCAAACATTTTAGTATTCACACGGAAATTCCGTCGCTATGCAATACGAGTACTATGTGTTCTAAGACATTTCCTTCTAAATCGAGTAACGTTTCTTTGGAAACGACAGGATTTTCTTTTGGGATACGACAATCTCATTTCCGATCCACTAATCCTTCTTTACTGCATCCCTCACTCCCAAACATTGACGAATTCACACGGAAATTACGTCGCTATGAAATACGAGTATTATGTGTTCTAAGACATTTCCTTCTAAATCGAGTAACGTTTCTATGGGAACGACAGGATTTTCTTTTGGGATACGACAATCACATTTCCGATCCACTAATCTTTCTTTACTGCATCCCTCACTCCCAGACATTGACGAATTCACACGGAAATTGCGTCGCTATGAAACACGAGTACTATGTGTTCTAAGACATTTCCTTCTAAATCGAGTAACGTTTCTATGGAAACGACAGGATTTTCTTTTGGGATATGACAATCTCATTTCCGATCCTCTAATCCTTCTTTACTGCATCCCTCACTCCCAAACATTGACGAATTCACACGGAAATTCCGTCGCTATGAAATACGAGTACTAAGTGTTCTAAGACATTTCCTTCTAAATCGAGTAACGTTTCTATGGAAACGACAGGATTTTCTTTTGGGATACGACAATCACATTTCTGATCCACTAATCCTTCTTTACTGCATCCCTCACTCCCACACACTGACGAATTCACACGGAAATTGCGTCGCTATGAAATACGAGTACTATGTGTTCTAAGACATTACCTTCTAAATCGAGTAACGTTTCTATGGAAACGACAGGATTTTCTTATGGGATACGACAATCTCATTTCCGATCCACTAATCCTTCTTAATGCATCCCTCACTCCCAAACATTGACGAATTCACACGGAAATTCCGTCTCTATGAAATACGAGTACTATATGTTCTAAGACATTTTCTTCTAAATCGAGTAACGTTTCTATGGAAACGACAGGACTTCCTTTTGGGATACCACAATCACATTTCCGATCCACTAATCCTTCTTTACTGCATCCCTCACTCCCACACATTGACGAATTCACACGGAAATTGCGTCGCTATGAAATACGAGTACTATGTGTTCTAAGACATTTTCTTCTAAATCGAGTAACGTTTCTATGGAAACGACAGGATTTTCTTTTGGGACACGACAATCACATTTCCGATCCACTAATCCTTGTTTGCTGCATCCCTCACTCCCACACATTGACGAATTCACACGGAAGTTGCGTCGCTATGAAATACGAGAACTATGTGTTCTAAGACATTTCCTTCTAAATCGAGTAACGTTTCTATGGAAACGACAGGATTTTCTTTTGGGATACGACAATCTCATTTCCGATCCACTAATCCTTCTTTACTGCATCCCTCACTCACACACATTGACGAATTCACACGGAAATTGCGTCGCTATGAAATACGAGAACTATGTGTTCTAAGACATTTCCTTCTAAATCGAGTAACGTTTCTATGGAAGCGACAGGATTTTCTTTTGGGATACGACAATCTCATTTCCGATTCACTAATCCTTCTTTACTGCATACCTCACTCCCACACATTGACGAATTCACACGGAAGTTGCGTCGCTATGAAATACGAGAACTATGTGTTCTAAGACATTTCCTTCTAAATCGAGTAACGTTTCTATGGAAACGACTGGATTTTCTTATGGGATACGACAATCTCATTTCCGATCCACTAATCCTTCTTAATGCATCCCTCACTCCCAAACATTGACGAATTCACACGGAAATTCCGTCTCTATGAAATACGAGTACTATATGTTCTAAGACATTTTCTTCTAAATCGAGTTACGTTTCTATGGAAACGACAGGACTTCTTTTTGGGATACGACAATCACATTTCCGATCCACTAATCCTTCTTTACTGCATCCCTCACTCCCACACATTGACGAATTCACACGGAAATTGCATCGCTATGAAATACGAGTACTATTTGTTCTAAGACATTTTCTTCTAAATCGAGTAACGTTTCTATGGAAACGACAGGATTTTCTTTTGGGATACGACAATCACATTTCCGATCCACTAATATTTGTTTACTGCATCCCTCACTCCCACACATTGACGAATTCACACGGAAGTTGCGTCGCTATGAAATACGAGTACTATGTGTTCTAAGACATTTCCTTCTAAATCGAGTAACGTTTCTATGGAAACGACAGGATTTTCTTTTGGGATACGACAATCACATTTCTGATCCACTAATCCTTCTTTACTGCATCCCTCACTCCCACACACTGACGAATTCACACGGAAATTGCGTCGCTATGAAATACGAGTACTATGTGTTCTAAGACATTACCTTCTAAATCGAGTAACGTTTCTATGGAAACGACAGGATTTTCTTATGGGATACGACAATCTCATTTCCGATCCACTAATCCTTCTTAATGCATCCCTCACTCCCAAACATTGAGGAATTCACACGGAAATTCCGTCGCTATGAAATACGAGTACTATGTGTTCTAAGACATTTCCTTCTAAATCGAGTAACGTTTCTATGGAAACGACAGGATTTTCATTTGGGATACGACAATCTCATTTCCGATCCAATAATCCTTCTTTACTGCATCCCTCACTCCGACACATTGACGAATTCACACGGAAATTGCGTCGCTATGAAATACTATGTGTTCTAAGACATTTCCTTCTAAATCGAGTAACGTTTCTATGGAAACGACTGGATTTTCTTATGGGATACGACAATCTCATTTCCGATCCACTAATCCTTCTTAATGCATCCCTCACTCCCAAACATTGACGAATTCACACGGAAATTCCGTCTCTATGAAATACGAGTACTATATGTTGTAAGACATTTTCTTCTAAATCGAGTAACGTTTCTATGGAAACGACAGGACTTCCTTTTGGGATACGACAATCACATTTCCGATCCACTAATCCTTCTTTACTGCATCCCTCACTCCCACACATTGACGAATTCACACGGAAATTGCGTCGCTATGAAATACGAGTACTATGTGTTCTAAGACATTTTCTTCTAAATCGAGTAACGTTTCTATGGAAACGACAGGATTTTCTTTTGGGATACGACAATCACATTTCCGATCCACTAATCCTTGTTTACTGCATCCCTCACTCCCACACATTGACGAATTCACACGGAAGTTGCGTCGCTATGAAATACGAGTACTATGTGTTCTAAGACATTTCCTTCTAAATCGAGTAACGTTTCTATGGAAACGACAGGATTTTCTTTTGGGATACGACAATCACATTTCCGATCCACTAATCGTTCTTTACTGCATCCCTCACTCCCAGACATTGACGAATTCACACGGAAATTGCGTCGCTATGAAACACGAGTACTATGTGTTCTAAGACATTTCCTTCTAAATCGAGTAACGTTTCTATGGAAACGACAGGATTTTCTTTTGGGATACGACAATCACATTTCCGATCCACTAATCCTTCTTTACTGCATCCCTCACTCCCAAACATTGACGAATTCACACGGAAATTCCGTCGCTATGAAATACTAGTACTAAGTGTTCTAAGACATTTCCTTCTAAATCGAGTAACGTTTCTATGGAAACGACAGGATTTTCTTTTGGGATACGACAATCACATTTCTGATCCACTAATCCTTCTTTACTGCATCCCTCACTCCCACACACTGACGAATTCACACGGAAATTGCGTCGCTATGAAATACGAGTACTATGTGTTCTAAGACATTACCTTCTAAATCGAGTAACGTTTCTATGGAAACGACAGGATTTTCTTATGGGATACGACAATCTCATTTCCGATCCACTAATCCTTCTTAATGCATCCCTCACTCCCAATCATTGACGAATTCACACGGAAATTCCGTCTCTATGAAATACGAGTACTATATGTTCTAAGACATTTTCTTCTAAATCGAGTAACGTTTCTATGGAAACGACAGGACTTCCTTTTGGGATACGACAATCACATTTCCGATCCACTAATCCTTCTTTACTGCATCCCTCACTCCCACACATTGACGAATTCACACGGAAATTGCGTCGCTATGAAATACGAGTACTATGTGTTCTAAGACATTTTCTTCTAAATCGAGTAACGTTTCTATGGAAACGTCAGGATTTTCTTTTGGGATACGACAATCACATTTCCGATCCACTAATCCTTGTTTACTGCATCCCTCACTCCCACACATTGACGAATTCACACGGAAGTTGCGTCGCTATGAAATACGAGTACTATGTGTTCTAAGACATTTCCTTCTAAATCGAGTAACGTTTCTATGGAAACGACAGGATTTTCTTTTGGGATACGACAATCTCATTTCCGATCCACTAATCCTTCTCTACTGCATCCCTCACTCCCACACATTGACGAATTCACACGGAAATTGCGTCGCTATGAAATACGAGAACTATGTGTTCTAAGACATTTCCTTCTAAATCGAGTAACGTTTCTATGGAAGCGACAGGATTTTCTTTTGGGATACGACAATCTCATTTCCTATTCACTAATCCTTCTTTACTGCATACCTCACTCCCACACATTGACGAATTCACACGGAAGTTGCGTCGCTATGAAATACGAGTACTATGTGTTCTAAGACATTTCCTTCTAAATCGAGTAACGTTTCTATGGAAACGACAGGATTTTCTTTTGGGATACGACAATCACATTTCCGATCCACTAATCGTTCTTTACTGCATCCCTCACTCCCAGACATTGACGAATTCACACGGAAATTGTGTCGCTATGAAACACGAGTACTATGTGTTCTAAGACATTTCCTTCTAAATCGAGTAACGTTTCTATGGAAACGACAGGATTTTCTTTTGGGATACGACAATCACATTTCCGATCCACTAATCCTTCTTTACTGCATCCCTCACTCCCAAACATTGACGAATTCACACGGAAATTCCGTCGCTATGAAATACTAGTACTAAGTGTTCTAAGACATTTCCTTCTAAATCGAGTAACGTTTCTATGGAAACGACAGGATTTTCTTTTGGGATACGACAATCACATTTCTGATCCACTCATCCTTCTTTACTGCATCCCTCACTCCCACACACTGACGAATTCACACGGAAATTGCGTCGCTATGAAATACGAGTACTATGTGTTCTAAGACATTACCTTCTAAATCGAGTAACGTTTCTATGGAAACGACAGGATTTTCTTATGGGATACGACAATCTCATTTCCGATCCACTAATCCTTCTTAATGCATCCCTCACTCCCAAACATTGACGAATTCACACGGAAATTCCGTCTCTATGAAATACGAGTACTATATGTTCTAAGACATTTTCTTCTAAATCGAGTAACGTTTCTATGGAAACGACAGGACTTCCTTTTGGGATACGACAATCACATTTCCGATCCACAAATCCTTCTTTACTGCATCCCTCACTCCCACACATTGACGAATTCACACGGAAATTGCGTCGCTATGAAATACGAGTACTATTTGTTCTAAGACATTTTCTTCTAAATCGAGTAACGTTTCTATGGAAACGTCAGGATTTTCTTTTGGGATACGACAATCACATTTCCGATCCACTAATCCTTGTTTACTGCATCCCTCACTCCCACACATTGACGAATTCACACGGAAGTTGCGTCGCTATGAAATACGAGTACTATGTGTTCTAAGACATTTCCTTCTAAATCGAGTAACGTTTCTATGGAAACGACAGGATTTTCTTTTGGGATACGACAATCTCATTTCCGATCCACTAATCCTTCTCTACTGCATCCCTCACTCCCACACATTGACGAATTCACACGGAAATTGCGTCGCTATGAAATACGAGAACTATGTGTTCTAAGACATTTCCTTCTAAATCGAGTAACGTTTCTATGGAAGCGACAGGATTTTCTTTTGGGATACGACAATCTCATTTCCTATTCACTAATCCTTCTTTACTGCATACCTCACTCCCACACATTGACGAATTCACACGGAAGTTGCGTCGCTATGAAATACGAGTACTATGTGTTCTAAGACATTTCCTTGTAAATCGAGTAACGTTTCTATGGAAACGACAGGATTTTCTTTTGGGATACGACAATCACATTTCCGATCCACTGATCCTTCTTTACTGCATCCCTCACTCCCAAACATTGAGGAATTCACACGGAAATTCCGTCGCTATGAAATACGAGTACTATGTGTTCTAAGACATTTCCTTCTAAATCGAGTAACGTTTCTATGGAAACGACAGGATTTTCATTTGGGATACGACAATCTCATTTCCGATCCAATAATCCTTCTTTACTGCATCCCTCACTCCGACACATTGACGAATTCACACGGAAATTGCGTCGCTATGAAATACGAGAACTATGTGTTCTAAGACATTTCCTTCTAAATCGAGTAACGTTTCTATGGAAACGACAGGATTTTCTTATGGGATATGACAATCTCATTTCCGATCCACTAATCGTTCTTTACTGCATCCCTCACTCCCAAACATTGACGAATTCACACGGAAATTCCGTCTCTATGAAATACGAGTACTATATGTTCTAAGACATTTTCTTCTAAATCGAGTAACGTTTCTATGGAAACGACAGGACTTCCTTTTGGGATACGACAATCACATTTCCGATCCACTAATCCTTCTTTACTGCATCCCTCACTCCCACACATTGACGAATTCACACGGAAATTGCGTCGCTATGAAATACGAGTACTATGTGTTCTAAGACATTTCCTTCTAAATCGAGTAACGTTTCTATGGAAACGACAGGATTTTCTTTTGGGATACGACAATCACATTTCCGATCCACTAATCGTTCTTTACTGCATCCCTCACTCCCAGACATTGACGAATTCACACGGAAATTGCGTCGCTATGAAACACGAGTACTATGTGTTCTAAGACATTTCCTTCTAAATCGAGTAACGTTTCTATGGAAACGACAGGATTTTCTTTTGGGATACGACAATCACATTTCCGATCCACTAATCCTTCTTTACTGCATCCCTCACTCCCAAACATTGACGAATTCACACGGAAATTCCGTCGCTATGAAATACGAGTACTAAGTGTTCTAAGACATTTCCTTCTAAATCGAGTAACGTTTCTATGGAAACGACAGGATTTTCTTTTGGGATACGACAATCATATTTCTGATCCACTAATCCTTCTTTACTGCATCCCTCACTCCCACACACTGACGAATTCACACGGAAATTGCGTCGCTATGAAATACGAGTACTATGTGTTCTAAGACATTACCTTCTAAATCGAGTAACGTTTCTATGGAAACGACAGGATTTTCTTTTGGGATACGACAATCTCATTTCCAATCCACTAATCCTTCTTAATGCATCCCTCACTCCCAAACATTGACGAATTCACACGGAAATTCCGTCTCTATGAAATACGAGTACTATATGTTCTAAGACATTTTCTTCTAAATCGAGTAACGTTTCTATGGAAACGACAGGACTTCCTTTTGGGATACGACAATCACATTTCCGATCCACTAATCCTTCTTTACTGCATCCCTTACTCCCACACATTGACGAATTCACACGGAAATTGCGTCGCTATGAAATACGAGTACTATGTGTTCTAAGACATTTTCTTCTAAATCGAGTAATGTTTCTATGGAAACGACAGGATTTTCTTTTGGGATACGACAATCACATTTCCGATCCACTAATCCTTGTTTACTGCATCCCTCACTCCCACACATTGACGAATTCACACGGAAGTTGCGTCGCTATGAAATACGAGTACTATGTGTTCTAAGACATTTCCTTCTAAATCGAGTAACGTTTCTATGGAAACGACAGGATTTTCTTTTGGGATACGACAATCTCATTTCCGATCCACTAATCCTTCTTTACTGCATCCCTCACTCCCACACATTGACGAATTCACACGGAAATTGCGTCGCTATGAAATACGAGAACTATGTGTTCTAAGACATTTCCTTCTAAATCGAGTAACGTTTCTATGGAAGCGACAGGATTTTCTTTTGGGATACGACAATCTCATTTCCGATTCACTAATCCTTCTTTACTGCATACCTCACTCCCACACATTGACGAATTCACACGGAAGTTGCGTCGCTATGAAACACGAGTACTATGTGTTCTAAGACATTTCCTTGTAAATCGAGTAACGTTTCTATGGAAACGACGGGATTTTCTTTTGGGATACGACAATCACATTTCCGATCCACTGATCCTTCTTTACTGCATCCCTCACTCCCAAACATTGAGGAATTCACACGGAAATTCCGTCGCTATGAAATACGAGTACTATGTGTTCTAAGACATTTCCTTCTAAATCGAGTAACGTTTCTATGGAAACGACAGGATTTTCATTTGGGATACGACAATCTCATTTCCGATCCAATAATCCTTCTTTACTGCATCCCTCACTTCGACACATTGACGAATTCACACGGAAATTGCGTCGCTATGAAATACGAGAACTATGTGTTCTAAGACATTTCCTTCTAAATCGAGTAACGTTTCTATGGAAGCGACAGGATTTTCTTTTGGGATACGACAATCTCATTTCCGATTCACTAATCCTTCTTTACTGCATCCCTCACTCCCAAACATTGACGAATTCACACGGAAATTCCGTCGCTATGAAATACGAGTACTATGTGTTCTAAGACATTTCTTTCTAAATCGAGTAACGTTTCTATGGAAACGACAGGATTTTCTTTTAGGATACGACAATCACATTTCCGATCCACTAATCCTTCTTTACTGCATCCCTCACTCCCAAACATTGACGAATTCACACGGAACTTCCGTCGCTATGAAATACGAGTACTATGTGTTCTAAGACATTTCTTTCTAAATCGAGTAACGTTTCTATGGAAACGACAGGATTTTCTTTTGGGATACGACAATCTCATTTCCGATCCACTAATCCTTCTTTACTGCATCCCTCACTCCCACACATTGACGAATTCACACGGAAATTGCGTCGCTATGACATACGAGAACTATGTGTTCTAAGACATTTCCTTCTAAATCGAGTAACGTTTCTATGGAATCGACAGGATTTTCTTTTGGGATACGACAATCTCATTACCGATCCACTAATCTTTCTTTACTGCATCCCTCACTCCCACACATTGAAGAATTCACACGGAAATTGCGTCGCTATGAAATACGAGTACTATGTGTTATAAGACATTTCCTTCTAAATCGAGTAACGTTTCTATGGAAACGACAGGATTTTTTTTTGGGATACGACAATCACATTTCCGATCCACTAATCCTTCTTTACTGCATCCCTCACTCCCAAACATTTTAGTATTCACACGGAAATTCCGTCGCTATGCAATACGAGTACTATGTGTTCTAAGACATTTCCTTCTAAATCGAGTAACGTTTCTATGGAAACGACAGGATTCTCTTATGGGATACGACAATCTCATTTCCGATCCACTAATCCCTCTTTACTGCATCCCTCACTCCCAAACATTGACGAATTCACACGGAAATTACGTCGCTATGAAATACGAGTATTATGTGTTCTAAGACATTTCCTTCTAAATCGAGTAACGTTTCTATGGAAACGACAGGATTTTCTTTTGGGATACGACAATCACATTTCTGATCCACTAATCCTTCTTTACTGCATCCCCCACTCCCACACATTGACGAATTCACACGGAAATTGCGTCGCTATGAAATACGAATACTATGTGTTCTAAGACATTACCTTCTAAATCGAGTAACGTTCCTATGGAAACGACAGGATTTTCTTTTGGGATACGACAATCTCATTTCCGATCCACTAATCCTTCTTTACTGCATCCCTCACTCCCAAACATTGACGAATTCACACGGAAATTCTGTCTCTATGAAATACGAGTACTATATGTTCTAAGACATTTTCTTCTAAATTGAGTAACGGTTCTATGGAAACGACAGGATTTTCTTTTGGGATACGACAATCACATTTCTGATCCACTAATCCTTCTTTACTGCATCCCTCACTCCCACACATTGACGAATTCACACGGAAATTGCGTCGCTATGAAATACGAGTACTATGTGTTCTAAGACATTTTCTTCTAACTCGAGTAACGTTTCTATGGAAGCGACAGGATTTTCTTTTGGGATACGACAATCTCATTTCCGATTCACTAATCCTTCTTTACTGCATCCCTCACTCCCACACATTGACGAATTCACACGGAAGTTGCGTCGCTATGAAATACGAGTACTATGTGTTCTAAGACATTTCCTTGTAAATCGAGTAACGTTTCTATGGAAATGACAGGATTTTCTTTTGGGATACGACAATCACATTTCCGATCCACTAATCCTTCTTTACTGCATCCCTCACTCCCAAACATTGACGAATTCACACGGAAATTCCGTCGCTATGAAATACGAGTACTATGTGTTCTAAGACATTTCCTTCTAAATCGAGTAACGTTTCTATGGAAACGACAGGATTTTCTTTTGGGATACGACAATCTCATTTCCGATCCACTAATCCTTCTTTACTGCATCCCTCACTCCCACACGTTGACGAATTCACACGGAAATTGCGTCGCTATGAAATACGAGAACTATGTGTTCTAAGACATTTCCTTCTAAATCGAGTAACGTTTCTATGGAAGCGACAGGATTTTCTTTTGGGATACGACAACCTCATTTCCGATTCACTAATCCTTCTTTACTGCATCCCTCACTCCCACACATTGACGAATTCACACGGAAGTTGCGTCGCTTTGAATTACGAGTACTATGTGCTCTAAGACATTTCCTTGTAAATCGAGTAACGTTTCTATGGAAACGACAAGAATTTCTTTTGGGATACGACAATCACATTTCCGATCCACTGATCCTTCTTTACTGCATCCCTCACTCCCAAACATTGACGAATTCACACGGAAATTCCGTCGCCATGAAATACGAGTACTATGTGTTCTAAGACATTTCCTTCTAAATCGAGTAACGTTTCTATGGAAACGACAGGATTTTCTTTTGGGATACGACAATCACATTTCCGATCCACTAATCTTTCTTTACTGCATCCCTCACTCCCAAACATATACGAATTCACACGGAACTTCCGTCGCTATGAAATACGAGTACCATGTGTTCTAAGACATTTCCTTCTAAATCGAGTAACGTTTCTATGGAAACGACAGGATTTTCTTTTGGGATACGTCAATCTCATTTCCGATCCACTAATCCTTCTTTACTGCATCCCTCACTCCCACACATTGACGAATTCACACGGAAATTGCGTCGCTATGAAATACGAGTACTATGTGTTCTAAGACATTTTCTTCTAAATCGAGTAACGTTTCTATGGAAACGACAGGATTTTCTTTTGGGATACGACAATCTCATTTCCGATCCACTAATCGTTCTTTACTGCATCCCTCACTCCCAAACATTGACGAATTCACACGGAAATTCCGTCTCTATGAAATACGAGTACTATATGTTCTAAGACATTTCCTTCTAAATCGAGTAACGTTTCTATGGAAACGACAGGATTTTCTTTTGGGATACGACAATCACATTTCCGATCCACTAATCCTTCTTTACTGCATCCCTCACTCCCACACATTGACGAATTCACACGGAAATTGCGTCGCTATGAAATACGAGTACTATGTGTTCTAAGACATTTTCTTCTAAATCGAGTAACGTTTCTATGGAAACGACAGGTTTTTCTTTTGGGATACGACAATCTCATTTCTGATCCACTAATCCTTGTTTACTGCATCCCTCACTCCCACACATTGATTAATTCACACGGAAATTGCGTCGCTATGAAATACGAGTACTATGTGTTCTAATACATTTCCTTCTAAATCGAGTAACGTTTCTATGGAAACGACAGGATTTTCCTTTGGGATACGACAATCACATTTCCGATCCACTAATCCTTGTTTACTGCATCTCTCACTACCACACATTGACGAATTCACACGGATATTCCATCGCTATGATATACGAGTACTATGTATTCTAAGACATTTCCTTCTAAATCGAGTAACTTTTCTATGGAAACGACAGGATTTTCTTTTGGGATACGACAATCTCATTTCTGATCCACTAATCCTTCTTTACTGCATCCCTCACTCCCACACATTCACGAATACACACGTAAATTGCGTTGCTGTGAAATACGAGTACTATGTGTTCTAAGACATTTCCTTCTAAATCGAGTAACGTTTCTATGGAAACGACAGGATTATCTTTTGGGATACGACAATCTCATTTCCGATCCACTAATCCTTCTTTATTGCATCCCTCACTCCCTAACATTGACGAATTCACACGGAAATTGCGTCGCTATGAAATACGAGTACTATGTGTTCTAAGACATTTCCTTCTAAATCGAGTAACGTTTCTATGGAAACGACAGGAATTTCTTTTGGAATACGACAATCGCATTTCCGATCCACTAAACCTTCTTTACTGCATCCCTCACTCCCACACATTGACGAATTCACACGGAAATTCCGTCGCTATGGAATACGAGTACTATGTGTTCTAAGACATTTCCTTCTAAGTCGAGTAACGTTTCTATGGAAACGACAGGATTTTCTTTTGGGATACGACAATCTCATTTCCTATCCACTAATCCCTCTTTACTGCATCCCTCACTCCAAAACATTGACGAATTCACACGGAAATTCCGTCTCTATGAAATCCGAGTACTACATGTTCTAAGACATTTCCTTCTAAATCGAGTAACGTTTCTATGGAAACGACAGGATTTTCTTTTGGGATACGACAATCACATTTCCGATCCACTAATCCTTCTTTACTGCATCCCTCACTCCCACACATTGACGAATTCACACGGAAATTGCGTCGCTATGAAATACGAGTACTATGTGTTCTAAGACATTTTCTTCTAAATCGAGTAACGTTTCTATGGAAACGACAGGATTTCCTTTTGGGATACGACAATCACATTTCCGATCCACTAATCCTTGATTACTGCATCCCTCACTCCCATACATTGACGAATTCACACGAAAGTTGCGTCGCTATGAAATACGAGTACTATGTGTTCTAAGACATTTCCTTCTAAATCGAGTAACGTTTCTATGGAAACGACAGGATTTTCTTTTGGGATACGACAATCACATTTCCGATCCACTAATCCTTGTTTACTGCATCCCTCACTACCACACATTGACGAATTCACACGGAAATTCCGTCGCTATGATATACGAGTACTATGTGTTCTAAGACATTTCCTTCTAAATCGAGTAACGTTTCTATGGAAACGACTGGATTTTCTTTTGGGATACAACAATCACATTTCCGATCTACTAATCCTTCTTTACTGCATCCCTCACTCCCAAACATTGACGAATTCACACGGAAATTGCGTCGCTATGAATTACTATGGGTTCTATGACTTCCCCTTCTAAATCGAGTAACGTATCTATGGAATCGACAGCGTTTTCTTTTGGGATACGACAGTCTCATTTCCGATCGACTAATTCTTCTTTACTGCATCCCTCACTCCCACACATTGACGAATTCACACGGAAATTGCGTCGCTATGAAATACGAGTACTATGTGTTCTAAGACATTTCCTTCTAAATCGAGTAACGTTTCTATGGAAACGACAGAATTTTCTTTTGGGATACGACAATCACATTTCCGATCCACTAATCCTTCTTTACTGCATCCCTCACTCCCACACATTGACGAATTCACACGGAAATTGCGTCGCTATGAATTACTATGGGTTCTATGACTTCTCCTACTAAATCAAGTAACGTTTCTATGGAAACGAAAGGACTTTTTTTTTGGGATACGACAATCTCATTTCCGATTCACTAATCCTTCTTTACTGCATCCCTCACTCCCAAACATCGACGAATTCTCACGGAAATTGCGTCACTATGAAATACGAGTACTATGTGTTCTAAGACATTTCCTTCTAAATCGAGTAACGTTTCTATGGAAACGACAGGATTTTCTTTTGGGATACGACAATCTCATTTCAGATCCACTAATCCTTCTTTACTGCATCCCTCACTCCCACACATTGACGAATTCACACGGAAATTGCGTCGCTATGAAATACGAGTACTATGTGTTCTAAGACATTTCCTTCTAAATCGAGTAACGTTTCTATGGAAACGACAGGATTTTCTTTTGGGATACGACAAAATCACATTTCCGATCCACTAATCCTTCTTTACTGCATCCCTCACTCCCAAACATTGACGAATTCACACGGAAATTGCGTCGCTATGAAATACTATGTGTTCTAAGACATTTCCTTCTGAATCGAGTAACGTTTCTATGGAAACGACAGGATTTTCTTTTGGGATACGACAATCTCATTTCCGATCCACTAAATCTTCTTTACTGCATCCCTCACTCCCACACATTGACGAATTCACACGGAAATTCCGTCGCTATGAAATACGAGTACTATGTGTTCTAAGACATTTCCTTCTAAATCGAGTAACGTTTCTATGGAAACGACAGGATTTTCTTTTGGGATACGACAATCACATTTCCGATCCACTAATCCTTTTTTACTGCATCCCTCAGTCCCAAACATTGACGAATTCACACGGAAATTGCGTCGCTATGAAATACGAGTACTATGTGTTATAAGACATTTCCTTCTAAATCGAGTAACGTTTCTATGGAAACGACAGGATTTTCTTTTGGGATACGACAATCTCATTTCCGATCCACTAATCCTTCTTTACTGCATCCCTCACTCCCAAACATTGACGAATTCACACGGAAATTGCGTCGCTATGAAATACGAGTACTATGTGTTCTAAGACATTTCCTTCTAAATCGAGTAACGTTTCTATGGAAACGACAGGATTTTCTTTTGGGATACGACAATCTCATTTCCGATCCACTAATCCTTCTTTACTGCATCTCTCACTCCCACACATTGACGAATTCACACGGAAATTGCGTCGCTACGAAATACGAGTACTATGTGTTCTAAGACATTTCCTTCTAAATCGAGTTACGTTTCTATGGAAACGACAGGATTTTCTTTTGGGATACGACTATCACATCTCCGAATCACTAATCCTTCTTTACTGCATCCCCTCACTCCCACACACTGACGAATTCACACGGAAATTGCGTCGCTATGATTTACTTTGGGTTCTATGACATCTCCTTCTAAATCAAGTAACGTTTCTATGGAAACGACAGGACTTTTTTTTGGGATACGACAATCGCATTTCTGATCCCTTAATCCTTCTTTACTGCATCCCTCACTCGCAAACATTGACGAATTCACACGGATATTGCGTCGCTATGAAATACTATGTGTTCTAAGACATTTCCTTCTTAATCGAGTAACGTTTCTATGGAAACGACAGGATTTTCTTTTGGGATACGACAATCACATTTCCGATCCACTAATCCTTCTTTACTGCATCCCTCACTCCCACACATTGACGAATTCACACGGAAATTGCGTCGCTATGAAATACTATGTGTTCTAAGACATTTCCCTCTAAATCGAGTAACGTTTCTATGGAAACGACAGGATTTTCTTTTGGGATATGACAATCTCATTTCCGATCCACTAATCCTTCTTTACTGCATCCCTCACTCCCACACATTGACGAATTCACACGGAAATTGCGTCGCTATGAAATACGAGTACTATGTGTTCTAAGACATTTCCTTCTAAATCGAGTAACGTTTCTATGTAAACGACAGGATTTTCTTGTGGGATACGACAATCACATTTCCGATCCACTAATCCATCTTTACCCGCATCCCTCACTCCCAAACATTGACGAATTCACACGGAAATTGCGACGCTATGAAATACTATGTGTTCTAAGACATTTCCCTCTAAATCGAGTAACATTTCTATGGAAACGACAGGATTTTCTTTTGGGATACGACAATCTCATTTCCGATCCACTAATCCTTCTTTCCTGCATCCCTCACTCCCACACATTGACGAATTCACACGGAAATTGCGTCGCTATGAAATACGAGTACTATGTGTTCTAAGACATTTCCTTCTAAATCGAGTAACGTTTCTATGGAAACGACAGGATTTTCTTGTCGGATACGACAATCACATTTCCGATCCACTAATCCTTCTTTACTGCATCCCTCACTCCCACACATTGACAAATTCACACGGAAATTGCGTCTCTATGAATTACAATGGGTTCTATGACTTCTCCTTCTAAATCAAGTAACGTTTCTATGGAAACGACAGGACTTCTTTTTGGATACGACAATCTCATTTCCGATCCACTAATCCTTCTTTACTGCATCCCTCACTCGCAAACATTGACGAATTCACACGGAAATTGCGTCGCTATGAAATACTATGTGTTCTAAGACATTTCCTTCTTAATCGAGTAACGTTTCTATGGAAACGACAGGATTTTCTTTTGGGATACGGCAATCTCATTACAGATCCACTAATCCTTCTTTACTGCATCCCTCACTCCCACACATTGATGAATTCACACGGAAATTGCGTCGCTATCAAATACTATGTGTTCTAAGACATTTCCCTCTAAATCGAGTAACGTTTCTATGGAAACGACAGGATTTTCTTGTGGGATACGACAATCACATTTCCGATCCACTAATCCATCTTTACCCGCATCCCTCACCCCCAAACATTGACGAATTCACACGGAAATTGCGACGCTATGAAATACTATGTGTTCTAAGACATTTCCCTCTAAATCGAGTAACATTTCTATGGAAACGACAGGATTTTCTTTTGGGATACTACAATCTCATTTCCGATCCACTAATCCTTCATTACTGCATCCCTCACTCCCACACATTGACGAATTCACACGGAAATTGCGTCGCTATGAAATACGAGTACTATGTGTTCTAAGACATTTCCTTCTAAATCGAGTAACGTTTCTATGGAAACGACAGGATTTTCTTGTGGGATACGACAATCACATTTCCGATCCACTAATTTTTCTTTACTGCATCCCTCACTCCCACACATTGACAAATTCACACGGAAATTGCGTCTCTATGAATTACAATGGGTTCTATGACTTCTCCTTCTAAATCAAGTAACGTTTCTATGGAAACGACAGGACTTCTTTTTGGATACGACAATCTCCTTTTAGATCCACTAATCCTTCTTTACTGCATCCCTCACTCCCAAACATTGACGAATTCACACGGAAATTGCGTCGCTATGAAATACTATGTGTTCTAAGACATTTCCTTCTAAATCCAGTAACGTTTCTGTGGAAACGGCAGGATTTTCTTTTGGGATCCGACAATCTCATTTCAGATCCATTAATCCTTCTTTACTGCATCCCTCACTCCCACACATTGACGAATTCACACGGAAATTGCGTCGCTATGAAATACTGTGTGTTCTAAGACATTTCCTTCTAAATCGAGTAACGTTTCTATGGAAACGACAGGATTTTCTTTTGGGATACGACAATCTCATTTCCGATCCACTAATACTTCTTTACTGCATCCCTCACTCCCACACATTGACGAATTCACACGGAAGTTGCGTCGCTATGAAATACGAGTACTAAGTGTTCTAAGACATTTCCTTCTAAATCGAGTAACGTTTCTATGGAAACGACAGGATTTTCTTTTGGGATACGACAATCTCATTTCCGATCCACTAATCCTTCTTTACTGCATCCCTCACTCACACACATTGACGAATTCACACGGAAATTGCGTCGCTACGAGATACGAGTACTATGTGTTCTAAGACATTTCCTTCTAAATCGAGTAACGTTTCTATGGAAACGACAGGATTTTCTTTTGGGATACGACAATCTCATTTCCGATCCACTAATCCTTCTTCACTGCATCCCTCACTCCCAAACACTGACGAATTCACACGGAAATTCCGTCGCTATGAAATACGAGCACTATGTGTTCTAAGACATTTCCTTCTAAATCGAGTAACGTTTCTATGGAAACGACAGGATTTTCTTTTGGGATACGACAATCACATTTCCGATCCACTAATCCTTCTTTACTGCATCCCTCACTCCCAAACATTGACGAATTCACACGGAAATTGCGACGCTATGAAATACTATGTGTTCTAAGACATTTCCCTCTAAATCGAGTAACATTTCTATGGAAACGACAGGATTTTCTTTTGGGATACGACAATCTCATTTCCGATCCACTAATCCTTCTTTACTGCATCCCTCACTCCCACACATTGACGAATTCACACGGAAATTGCGTCGCTATGAAATACGAGTACTATGTGTTCTAAGACATTTCCTTCTAAATTGAGTAACGTTTCTATCGAAACGACAGGATTTTCTTGTGGGATACGACAATCACATTTCCGATCCACAAATCCTTCTTTACTGCATCCCTCACTCCCACTCATTGACAAATTCGCACGGAAATTGCGTCTCTATGAATTACAATGGGTTCTATGACTTCTCCTTCTAAATCAAGTAACGTTTCTATGGAAACGACAGGACTTCTTTTTGGATACGACAATCTCATTTCCGATCCACTAATCCTTCTTTACTGAATCCCTCACTCCCAAACATTGACGAATTCACACGGAAATTGCGTCGCTATGAAATACTATGTGTTCTAAGACATTTCCTTCTAAATCCAGTAACGTTTCTATGGAAATGGCAGGATTTTCTTTTGGGATACGACAATCTCATTTCAGATCCATTAATCCTTCTTTACTGCATCCCTCACTCCCACACATTGACGAATTCACACGGAAATTGCGTCGCTATGAAATACTGTGTGTTCTAAGACATTTCCTTCTAAATCGAGTAACGTTTCTATGGAAACGACAGGATTTTCTTTTGGGATACGACAATCTCATTTCCGATCCACTAATACTTCTTTACTGCATCCCTCACTCCCACACATTGACGAATTCACACGGAAGTTGCGTCGCTATGAAATACGAGTACTATGTGTTCTAAGACATTTCCTTCTAAATCGAGTAACGTTTCTATGGAAACGACAGGATTTTCTTTTGGGATACGACAATCTCATTTCCGATCCACTAATCCTTCTCTACTGCATCCCTCACTCACACACATTGACGAATTCACACGGAAATTGCGTCGCTACGAGATACGAGTACTATGTGTTCTAAGACATTTCCTTCTAAATCGAGTAACGTTTCTATGGAAACGACAGGATTTTCTTTTGGGATACGACAATCTCATTTCCGATCCACTAATCCTCCTTCACTGCATCCCTCACTCCCAAACATTGACGAATTCACACGGAAATTGCGTCGCTATGTAATACTATGTATTCTAAGACATTTCCTTCTAAATCGAGTAACGTTTCTATGGAAACGGCAGGATTTTCTTTTGGGATACGACAATCTCATTTCAGATCCATTAATCCTTCTTTACTGCATCCCACACTCCCACACATTGACGAATTCACACGGTAATTGCGTCGCTATGAAATACTGTGTGTTCTAAGACATTTCCTTCTAAATCGAGTAACGTTTCTATGGAAACGACAGGATTTTCTTTTGGGATACGACAATCTCATTTCCGATCCACTAATCCTTCTTTACTGCATCCCTCACTCACACACATTGACGAATTCACACGGAAATTGCGTCGCTACGAAATACGAGTACTATGTGTTCTAAGACATTTCCTTCTAAATCGAGTAACGTTTCTATGGAAACGACATGATTTTCTTTTGGGATACGACAACCTCATTTCCGATCCACTAATCCTTCTTTACTGCATCCCTCACTCCCAAACACTGACGAATTCACACGGAAATTCCGTCGCTATGAAATACGAGTGCTATATGTTCTAAGACATTTCCTCCTACATCGAGTAACGTTTCTATGGAAACGACATGATTTTCTGTTGGGATACGACAATCTCATTTCCGATCCACTAATCCTTCTTTACTGCATCCCTCACTCCCAAACATTGACGAATTCACACGGAAATTCCGTCGCTATGAAATACGAGTACTATGTGTTCTAAGACATTTCCTTCTAAATCAAGTAACGTTTCTATGGAAACGACAGGATTTTCTTTTGGGATACGACAATCACATTTCCGATCCACTAATCCTTCTTTACTGCATCCCTCATTCCCAAACATTGACGAATTCACACGGAAATTGCGTCGCTATGAAATACTATGTGTTCTAAGACATTTCTTTCTAAATCGAGTAACGTTTCTATGGAAACGACTGGATTTTCTTTTGGGATACGACAATCTCATTTCCGATCCACTAATCCTTCTTTACTGCATCCCTCACTCCCACACATTGACGAATTCACACGGAAATTGCGTCGCTATGAAATACGAGTACTATGTGTTCTAAGACATTTCCTTCTAAATCGAGTAACGTTCCTATGGAAACGACAGGATTTTCTTTTGGGATACGACAATCACATTTCCGATCCACTAATCCTTCTTTACTGCATCCCTCACTCCCACACATTGACGAATTCACACGGAAATTGCGTCGCTATGAATTACAATGGGTTCTATGACTTCTCCTTCTAAATCAAGTAACGTTTCTATGGAAACGACAGGACTTTTTTTTTGGGATACGACAATCTCATTTCCGATCCACTAATCCTTCTTTACTGCATCCCTCACTCCCAAACATTGACGAATTCACACGGAAATTGCGTCGCTATGAAATACTATGTGTTCTAAGACATTTCCTTCTAAATCGAGTAACGCTTCTATGGAAACGACAGGATTTTCTTTTGGGATATGACAATCTTATTTCCGATCCACTAATCCTTCTTTACTGCATCCCTCACTCCCACACATTGGCGAATTCACACGGAAATTGCGTCGCTATGAAATACGAGTACTATGTGTTCTAAGACATTTCCTTCTAAATCGAGTAACGTTTCTATGGAAACGACAGGATCTTCTTTTGGGATACGACAATCACATTTCCCAACCCCTAATCCTTCTTTACTGCATCCCCCACTCCCAAACATTGACGAATTCACACGGAAATTTGCGTCGCAATGAATTACTATGGGTTCTATGACTTCTCCTTCTAAATCGAGTAACGTTTCTATGGAAACGACAGGATTTTCTTTTGGGATACGACAATCTCATTTCCGACCCACTAATCCTTCTTTACTGCATCCCTCACTCCCACACATTGACGAATTCACACGGAAATTGCGTCGCTATGAAATACGAGTACTATGTGTTCTAAGGCATTTCCTTCTAAATCGAGTAACGTTTCTATGGAAACGACAGGATTTTCTTTTGGGATACGACAATCACATGTCCAATCCACTAATCCTTCTTTACTGCATCCCTCACTCCCACACATTGACGAATTCACACGGAAATTCCGTCGCTATGAATTACTATGGGTTCTATGACTTCTCCTTCTAAATCATGTAACGTTTCTATGGAAACGACAGGACTTTCTCTTGGGATACGACAGTCACATTTCCGATCCACTAATCCTTCTTTACTGCATCCCTCACTCCCAAACATTGACGAATTCACACGGAAATTGCGTCGCTATGAAATACTATGTGTTCTAAGACATTTCTTTCTAAATCGAGTAACGTTTCTATGGAAACGACAGGATTTTCTTTTGGGATACGACAATCTCATTTCCGATCCACTAATCCTTCTTTACTGCATCCCTCACTCCCACAGATTGACGAATTCACACGGAAATTGCGTCGCTATGAAATACGAGTACTATGTGTTCTAAGACATTTCCCTCTAAATCGAGTAACGTTTCTATGGAAACGACAGGATTTTCTTTGGGGATACGACAATCACATTTCCCATCCACTAATCCTTCTTTACTGCATCCCCCACTCCCAAACATTGACGAATTCACACGGAAATTTGTGTCGCTATGAATTACTAAGGGTTCTATGACTTCTCCTTCTAAATCGAGTAACGTATCTATGGAAACGACAGGATTTTCTTTTGGGATACGACAATCTCATTTCCGATCCACTAATCCGGCTCTACTGCATCCCTCACTCCCACACATTGACGAATTCACACGGAAATTGCGTCGCTATGAAATACGAGTACCATGTGTTCTAAGACATTTCCCTCTAAATCGAGTAACGTTTCTATGGAAACGACAGGATTTTCTTTTGGGATACGACAATAACATTTCCGATCCACTAATCCTTCTTTACTGCATCCATCACTCCCAAACATTGACGAATTAGCATGGATATTCCGTCGCTATGAAATACGAGTACTATGTGTTCTAAGACATTTCCTTCTAAATCGAGTAACGTTTCTATGGAAACGACAGGATTTTCTTTTGGGATACGACAATCTCATTTCCGATCCACTAATCCTTCTTTACTGCATCCCTCACTCCCACACATTGACGAATTCACACGGAAATTGCGTCGCTATGAAATACTATGTGTCCTAAGACATTTCCTTCTAAATCGAGTAACGTTTCTATGGAAACGACAGGATTTTCTTTTGGGATACGACAATCACATTTCCGATCCACTAATCCTTCTTTACTGCATCCCTCACGCCCACACATTGACGAATTCACACGGAAATTGCGTCGCCATGAAAAACGAGTACTTTGTGTTCTAAGACATTTCCTTCTAAATCGAGTAACGTTTCTATGGAAACGACAGGATTTTCTTTTGGGATACGACAATCACATTTCCGATCCACTAATCCTTCTTTACTGCATCCCTCACTCCCAAACATTGACGAATTCACACGGAAATTGCGTCGCTATGAAATACGAGTACTATGTGTTCTAAGACATTTCCTTCTAAATCGAGTAACGTTTCTATGGAAACGACAGGATTTTCTTTTAGGATACGACAATCTCATTTCCGATCCACTAATCCTTCTTTACTGCATCCCTCACTCACACAGATTGACGAATTCACACGGAAATTGCGTCGCTATGAAATACGAGTACTATGTGTTCTAAGACATTTCCTTCTAAATCGAGTTACGTTTCTATGGAAACGACAGGATCTTCTTTTGGGATACGACAATCTCATTTCCCATCCACTAATCCTTCTTTATTGCATCCCCCACTCCCAAACATTGACGAATTCAAACGGAAATTTGCGTCGCTATGAATTACTATGGGTTCTATGACTTCTCCTTCTAAATCGAGTAACGTTTCTATGGAAACGACAGGATTTTCTTTTGGGATACGACAATCTCATTTCCGATCCACTAATCCTTCTTTACTGCATCCCTCACTCCCACACATTGACGAATTCACACGGAAATTGCGTCGCTATGAAATGCGAATACTATGTGTTCTAAGGCATTTCCTTCTAAATCGAGTAACGTTTCTATGGAAACGACAGGATTTTCTTTTGGGATACGACAATCACATTTCCGATCCACTAATCCTTCTTTCCTGCATCCCTCACTCCCAAACATTGACGAATTCACACGGAAATTGCGTCGCTATGAAATACTATGTCTTCTAAGACATTTCTTTCTAAATCGAGTAACGTTTCTATGGAAACGACTGGATTTTCTTTTGGGATACGACAATCTCATTTCTGATCCACTAATCCCTCTTTACTGCACCCCTCACTCCCACACATTGACGAATTCACACGGAAATTGCGTCGCTATGAAATACGAGTACTATGTGTTCTAAGTCACTTCCTTCTAAATCGAGTAACGTTCCTATGGAAACGACAGGATTTTCTTTTGGGATACGACAATCACATTTCCGATCCACTAATCCTTCTTTACTGCATCCCTCACACCCACACATTGACGAATTCACACGGAAATTGCGTCGCTATGAATTACTATGGGTTCTATGACTTCTCCTTCTAAATCAAGTAACGTTTCTATGGAAACGACAGGACTTTTTTTTGGGATACGACAATCTCATTTCCGATCCACTAATCCTTCTTTACTGCATCCCTCACTCCCAAACATTGACGAATTCACACGGAAATTGCGTCGCTATGAAATACTATGTGTTCTAAGACATTTCCTTCTAAATCGAGTAACGTTTCTATGGAAACGACAGGATTTTCTTTTGGGATACGACAATCTCATTTCCGATCCACTAATCCTTCTTTACTGCATCCCTCACTCCCACACAGTACGAATTCACACGGAAATTGCGTCGCTCTGAAATACGAGTACTATGTGTCCTAAGACATTTCCTTCTAAATCGAGTAACGTTTCTATGGAAACGACAGGATTTTCTTTTGGGATACGACAATCACATTTCCGATCCACTAATCCTTCTTTACTGCATCCCTCACTCCCAAACATTGACGAATTAACATGGAAATTCCGTCGCTATGAAATACGAGTACTGTGTGTTCTAAGACATTTCCTTCTAAATCCAGTAACGTTTCTATGGAAACGACAGGATTTCCTTTTGGGATACGACAATCACATTTCCGATCCACTAATCCTTCTTTACTGCATCCCTCACTCCCACACATTGACGAATTCACACGGAAATTGCGTCGCCATGAAAAACGAGTATTTTGTGTTCTAAGACATTTCCTTCTAAATCGAGTAACGTTTCTATGGAAACGACAGGATTTTCTTTTGGGATACGACAATCACATTTCCGATCCACTAATCCTTCTTTACTGCATCCCTCATTCCCAAACATTGACGAATTCACACGGAAATTGCGTCGCTATGAAATACGAGTACTATGTGTTCTAAGACATTTCCTTCTAAATCGAGTAACGTTTCTATGGAAACGACAGGATTTTCTTTTGGGATACGACAATCTCATTTCCGATCACCTAATCCTTCTTTACTGCATACCTCACTCACACACATTGACGAATTCACACGGAAATTGCGTCGCTACGAAATACGAGTACTATGTGTTCTAAGACATTTCCTTCTAAATCGAGTAACGTTTCTATGGAAACGACAGGATTTTCTTTTGGGATACGACAATCTTATTTCCGATCCACTAATCCTTCTTTACTGCATCCCTCACTCCCACATATTGACGATTTCACACGGAAATTGCGTCGCTATGAAATACGAGTACTATGTGTTCTAAGACATTTCCTTCTAAATCGAGTAACGTTTCTATGGAAACGACAGGATCTTCTTTTGGGATACGACAATCTCATTTCCCATCCACTAATCGTTCTTTACTGCATCCCCCACTCCCAAACATTGACGAATTCACACGGAAATTTGCGTCGCTATGAATTACTATGGGTTCTATGACTTCTCCTTCTAAATCGAGTAACGTTTCTATGGAAACGACAAGATTTTCTTTTGGGATACGACAATCTCATTTCCGATCCACTAATCCTTCTTTACTGCATCCCTCACTCCCACACATTGACGAATTCACACGGAAATTGCGTCGCTATGAAATACGAATACTATGTGTTCTAAGGCATTTCCTTCTAAATCGAGTAACGTTTCTATGGAAATGACAGGATTTTCTTTTGGGATACGACAATCACATGTCCGATCCACTAATCCTTCTTTACTGCATCCCTCACTCCCACACATTGACGAATTCACACGGAAATTCCGTCGCTATGAATTACTATGGGTTCTATGACTTCTCCCTCTAAATCAAGTAACGTTTCTATGGAAACGACAGGACTTTCTCTTGGGATACGACAATCACATTTCCGATCCACTAATCCTTCTTTACTGCATCCCTCACTCCCAAACATTGACGAATTCACACGGAAATTGCGTCGCTATGAAATACTATGTGTTCTAAGACATTTCTTTCTAAATCGAGTAACGTTTCTATGGAAACGACAGGATTTTCTTTTGGGATACGACAATCTCATTCCGATCCACTAATCCTTCTTTACTGCATCCCTCACTCCCACACATTGACGAATTCACACGGAAATTGCGTCGCTATGAAATACGAGTACTATGTGTTCTAAGGCATTTCCTTCTAAATCGAGTAACGTTTCTATGGAAACAACAGGATTTTCTTTTGGGATACGACAATCACATGTCCGATCCACTAATCCTTCTTTACTGCATCCCTCACTCCCACACATTGACGAATTCACACGGAAATTCCGTCGCTATGAATTACTATGGGTTCTATGTCTTCTCCTTCTAAATCAAGTAACGTTTCTATGGAAACGACAGGACTTTTTTTTGGGATACGACAATCTCATTTCCGATCCACTAATCCTTCTTTACTGCATCCCTCACTCCCACACATTGACGAATTCACACGGAAATTGCGTCGCTATGAAATACGAGTACTATGTGTTCTAAGACATTTCCTTCTAAATCGAGTAACGTTTCTATGGAAACGACAGGATTTTCTTTTGGGATACGACAATCACATTTCCGATCCACTAATCCTTCTTTACTGCATCCCTCACACCCACACATTGACGAATTCACACGGAAATTGCGTCGCCATGAAATACGAGTACTATGTGTTCTAAGACATGTCCTTCTAAATCGAGTAACGTTTCTATGGAAACGACAGGATTTTCATTTTGGGATACGACAATCACATTTCCGATCCACTAATCCTTCTTTACTGCATCCCTCACTCCCAAACATTGACGAATTCACACGGAAATTGCGTCGCTATGAAATACGAGTACTATGTGTTCTAAGACATTTCCTTCTAAATCGAGTAACGTTTCTATGGAAACGACAGGATTTTCTTTTGGGATACGACAATCACATTTCCGATCCACTAATCCTTCTTTACTGCATCCCTCACTCCCTACATTGACGAATTCACACGGAAATTGCGTCGCTATGAATTACAATGGGTTCTATGACTTCTCCTTCTAAATCAAGTAACGTTTCTATGTAAACGACAGGACTTTTTTTTGGGATACGACAATCTCATTTCCGATCCACTAATCCTTCTTTGCTGCATCCCTCACTCCCAAACATTGACGAATTCACACGGAAATTGCGTCGCTATGAAATACTATGTGTTCTAAGACATTTCCTTCTAAATCGAGTAACGTTTCTATGGAAACGACAGGATTTTCTTTTGGGATACGACAATCTCATTTCAGATCCACTAATCCTTCTTTACTGCATCCCTCACTCCCACACATTGACGAATTCACACGGAAATTGCGTCGCTATGAAATACTATGTGTTCTAAGACATTTCTTTCTAAATCGAGTAACGTTTCTATGGAAACGACTGGATTTTCTTTTGGGATACGACAATCTCATTTCCGATCCACTAATCCTTCTTTACTGCAACCCCCACTCCCACACATTGACGAATTCACACGGAAATTGCGTCGCTATGAAATACGAGTACTATGTGTTCTAAGACATTTCCTTCTAAATCGAGTAACGTTCCTATGGAAACGACAGGATTTTCTTTTGGGATACGACAATCACATTTCTGATCCACTAATCCTTCTTTACTGCATCCTTCACACCCACACATTGACGAATTCACACGGAAATTGCGTCGCTATGAATTACTATGGGTTCTATGACTTCTCCTTCTAAATCAAGTAACGTTTCTATGGACACGACAGGACTTTTTTTGGGATACGACAATCTCATTTCCGATCCACTAATCCTTCTTTACTGCATCCCTCACTCCCAAACATTGACGAATTCACACGGAAATTGCTTCGCTATGAAATACTATGTGTTCTAAGACATTTCCTTCTAAATCGAGTAACGTTTCTATGGAAACGACAGGATTTTCTTTTGGGATACGACAATCTCATTTCAGATCCACTAATCCTTCTTTACTGCATCCCTCACTCCCTACATTGACGAATTCACACGGAAATTGCGTCGCTATGAATTACAATGGGTTCTATGACTTCTCCTTCTAAATCAAGTAACGTTTCTATGTAAACGACAGGACTTTTTTTTGGGATACGACAATCTCATTTCCGATCCACTAATCCTTCTTTACTGCATCCCTCACTCCCTACATTGACGAATTCACACGGAAATTGCGTCGCTATGAATTACAATGGGTTCTATGACTTCTCCTTCTAAATCAAGTAACGTTTCTATGTAAACGACAGGACTTTTTTTTGGGATACGACAATCTCATTTATGATCCACTAATCCTTCTTTGCTGCATCCCTCACTCCCAAACACTGACGAATTCACACGGAAATTCCGTCGCTATGAAATACGAGTACTATGTGTTCTAAGACATTTCCTTCTACATCGAGTAACGTTTCTATGGAAACGACAGGATTTTCTTTTGGGATACGACAATCTCATTTCCGATCCACTAATCCTTCTTTACTGCATCCCTCACTCCCAAACATTGACGAATTCACACGGAAATTCCGTCGCTATGATATACGAGTACTATGTGTTCTAAGACATTTCCTTCTAAATCGCGTAACGTTTCTATGGAAACGACAGGATTTTCTTTTGGGATACGACAATCACATTTCCGATCCACTAATCCTTCTTTCCTGCATCCCTCACTCCCAAACATTGACGAATTCACACGGAAATTGCGTCGCTATGAAATACTATGTGTTCTAAGACATTTCTTTCTAAATCGAGTAACGTTTCTATGGAAACGACTGGATTTTCTTTTGGGATACGACAATCTCATTTCCGATCCACTAATCCTTCTTTACTGCATCCCTCACTCCCACACATTGACGAATTCACACGGAAATTGCGTCGCTATGAAATACGAGTTCTATGTGTTCTAAGACATTTCCTTCTAAATCGAGTAACGTTCCTATGGAAACGACAGGATTTTCTTTTGGGATACGACAATCACATTTCCGATCCACTAATCCTTCTTTACTGCATCCCTCACACCCACACATTGATGAATTCACACGGAAATTGCGTCGCTATGAATTACTATGGGTTCTATGACTTCTCCTTCTAAATCAAGTAACGTTTCTATGGAAACGACAGGACTTTTTTTTGGGATACGACAATCTCATTTCCGATCCACTAATCCTTCTTTACTGCATCCCTCACTCCCAAACATTGCCGAATTCACACGGAAATTGTGTCGCTATGAAATACTATGTGTCCTAAGACATTTCCTTCTAAATCGAGTAACGTTTCTATGGAAACGACAGGATTTTCTTTTGGGATACGACAATCTCATTTCCGATCCACTAATCCTTCTTTACTGCATCCCTCACTCCCACACAGTACGAATTCACACGGAAATTGCGTCGCTATGAAATACGAGTACTATGTGTTCTAAGACATTTCCTTCTAAATCGAGTAACGTTTCTATGGAAACGACAGGATTTTCTTTTGGGATACGACAATCATATTTCCGATCCACTAATCCTTCTTTACTGCATCCCTCACTCCCAAACATTGACGAATTAACATGGAAATTCCGTCGCTATGAAATACGAGTACTATGTGTTCTATGACATTTCCTTCTAAATCGAAAAACGTTTCTATGGAAACGACAGGATTTTCTTTTGGGATACGAGAATCTCATTTCCGATCCACTAATCCTTCTTTACTGCATCCCTCACTCCCACACATTGACGAATTCACACCGAAATTGCGTCGCTATGAAATACTATGTGTTCTAAGACATTTCCTTCTAAATCGAGTAACGTTTTTATGGAAACGACCGGATTTTCTTTTGGGATACGACAATCTCATTTCCGATCCACTAATCCTTCTTTACTGCATCCCTCACTCCCAAACACTGACGAATTCACACGGAAATTCCGTCGCTATGAAATACGAGTACTATGTGTTCTAAGACATTTCCTTCTACATCGAGTAACGTTTCTATGGAAACGACAGGATTTTCTTTTGGGATACGACAATCTCATTTCCGATCCACTAATCCTTCTTTACTGCATCCCTCACTCCCAAACATTGACGAATTCACACGGAAATTCCGTCGGTATGAAATACGAGTACTATGTGTTCTAAGACATTTCCTTCTAAATCGAGTAATGTTTGTATGGAAACGACAGGATTTTCTTTTGGGATACGACAATCACTTTTCCGATCCACTAATCCTTCTTTACTGCATCCCTCACTCCCAAACATTGACGAATTCACACGGAAATTGCGTCGCCATGAAATACTATGTGTTCTAAGACATTTCTTTCTAAATCGAGTAACGTTTCTATGGAAACGACTGGATTTTCTTTTGGGATACGACAATCTCATTTCCGATCCACTAATCCTTCTTTACTGCATCCCTCACTCCCACACATTGATGAATTCGCACGGAAATTGCGTCGCTATGAAATACGAGTACTATGTGTTCTAAGACATTTCCTTCTAAATCGAGTAACGTTCCTATGGAAACGACAGGATTTTCTTTTGGGATACGACAATCACATTTAGGATCCACTAATCCTTCTTTACTGCATCCCTCACTCCCACACATTGACGAATGCACACGGAAATTGCGTCGCTATGAATTACTATGGGTTCTATGACTTCTCCTTCTACATCAAGTAACGTTTCTATGGAAACGACAGGACTTTTTTTTGGGATACGACAATCTCATTTCCGATCCACTAATCCTTCTTTACTGCATCCCTCACTCCCAAACATTGACGAATTCATACGGAAATTGCGTCGCTATGAAATACTATGTGTTCTAAGACATTTCCTTCTAAATCGAGTAACGTTTATATGGAAACGACAGGATTTTCTTTTGGGATACGACAATCTTATTTCCGATCCACTAACCCTTCTTTACTGCATCCCTCACTCCCACACATTGACGAATTCACACGGAAATTGCGTCGCTATGAAATTCGAGTACTATATGTTCTAAGACACTTCCTTCTACATCGAGTAACGTTTCTATGGAAACGACAGGATCTTCTTTTGGGATACGACAATCACATTTCCCATCCACTAATCCTTCTTTACTGCATCCCCCACTCCCAAACATTGACGAATTCACACGAAAATTTGCGTCGCTATGAATTACTATGGGTTCTATGACTTCTCCTTCTAAATCGAGTAACGTTTCTATGGAAACGACAGGATTTTCTTTTGGGATACGACAATCTCATTTCCGATCCACTAATCCTTCTTTACTGCATCCCTCACTGCCACACATTGACGAATTCACACGGAAATTGCGTCGCTATGAAATACGAATACTATGTGTTCTAAGGCATTTCCTTCTAAATCGAGTAACGTTTCTATGGAAACGACAGGATTTTCTTTTGGGATACGACAATCACATGTCCGATCCACTAATCCTTCTTTACTGCATCCCTCACTCCCACACATTGACGAATTCACACGGAAATTCCGTCGCTATGAATTACTATGTGTTCTAAGACATTTCCTTCTAAATCAAGTAACGTTTCTATGGAAACGACAGGACTTTTTTTTGGGATACGACAATCTCATTTCCGATCCACTAATCCTCCTTTACTGCATCCCTCACTCCCAAACATTGACGAATTCACACGGAAATTGCGTCGCTATGAAATACGAGTACTATGTGTTCTAAGACATTTCCTTCTAAATCGAGTAACGTTTCTATGGAAACGACAGGATTTTCTTTTGGGATACGACAATCACATTTCCGATCCACTAATCCTTCTTTACTGCATCCCTCACTACCACACATTGACGAATTCACACGGAAATTGCGTTGCCATGAAATACGAGTACTATGTGTTCTAAGACATGTCCTTCTAAATCGAGTAACGTTTCTATGGAAACGACAGGATTTTCTTTTGGGATACGACAATCACATTTCCGATCCACTAATCCTTCTTTACTGCATCCCTCACTCCCAAACATTGACGAATTCACACGGAAATTGCGTCCCTATGAAATACGAGTACTATGTGTTCTAAGACATTTCCTTCTAAATCGAGTAACGTTTCTATGGAAACGACAGGATTTTCTTTTGGGATACGACAATCCCATTTCCGATCCACTAATCCTTCTTTACTGCATCCCTCACTCCCACACATTGACGAATTCACACGGAAACTGCGTCGCTATGAATTACAATGGGTTCTATGACTTCTCTCACTAAATCAAGTAACGTTTCTATGGAAACGACAGGACTTTTTTTTGGGATACGACAATCTCATTTCCGATCCACTAATCCTTCTTTACTGCATCCCTCACTCCCAAACATTGACGAATTCACACGGAAATTGCGTCGCTATGAAATACTATGTGTTCTAAGACATTTCCTTCTAAATCGAGTAACGTTTCTATGGAAACGACAGGATTTTCTTTTGGGATACGACAATCTCATTTCCGATCCACTAATCCTTCTTTACTGCATCCCTCACTCCCACACAGTACGAATTCACACGGAAATTGCGTCGCTATGAAATACGAGTACTATGTGTTCTAAGACATTTCCTTCTAAATCGAGTAACGTTTCTATGGAAACGACAGGATTTTCTTTTGGGATACGACAATCTCATTTCCGATCCACTAATCCTTCTCTCCTGCATCCCTCACTCCCAAACATTGACGAATTCACACGGAAATTGCGTCGCTGTGAAATACTATGTGTTCTAAGACATTTCTTTCTAAATCGAGTAACGTTTCTATGGAAACGACTGGATTTTCTTTTGGGATACGACAATCTCATTTCCGATCCACTAATCCTTCTTTACTGCATCCCTCACTCCCACACATTGACGAATTCACACGGAAATTGCGTCGCTATGAAATACGAGTTCTATGTGTTCTAAGACATTTCCTTCTAAATCGAGTAACGTTCCTATGGAAACGACAGGATTTTCTTTTGGGATACGACAATCACATTTCCGATCCACTAATCCTTCTTTACTGCATCCCTCACACCCACACATTGATGAATTCACACGGAAATTGCGTCGCTATGAATTACTATGGGTTCTATGACTTCTCCTTTTAAATCAAGTAACGTTTCTATGGAAACGACAGGACTTTTTTTTGGATACGACAATCTCATTTCCGATCCACTAATCCTTCTTTACTGCATCCCTCACTCCCAAACATTGACGAATTCACACAGAAATTGCGTCGCTATGAAATACTATGTGTCCTAAGACATTTCCTTCTAAATCGAGTAACGTTTCTATGGAAACGACAGGATTTTCTTTTGGGATACGACAATCTCATTTCCGATCCACTAATCCTTCTTTACTGCATCCCTCACTCCCACACATTGACGAATTTACACGGAAATTGCGTCGCTATGAAATACGAGTACTATGTGTTCTAAGGCATTTCCTTCTAAATCGAGTAACGCTTCTATGGAAACGACAGGATTTTCTTTTGGGATACGACAATCTCATGTCCGATCCACTGATCCTTCTTTACTGCATCCCTCACTCCCACACATTGACGGATTCACACGGAAATTCCGTAGCTATGAATTACTATGTGTTCTAAGACATTTCCTTCTAAATCAAGTAACGTTTCTATGGAAACGACAGGACTTTTTTTTGGGATACGACAATCTCATTTCCGATCCACTAATCCTCCTTTACTGCATCCCTCACTCCCAAACATTGACGAATTCACACGGAAATTGCGTCGCTATGAAATACGAGTACTATGTGTTCTAAGACATTTCCTTATAAATCGAGTAACGTTTCTATGGAAACGACAGGATTTTCTTTTGGGATACGACAATCACATTTCCGATCCACTAATCCTTCTTTACTGCATCCCTCACAACCACACATTGACGAATTCACACGGAAATTGCGTTGCCATGAAATACGAGTACTATGTGTTCTAAGACATGTCCTTCTAAATCGAGTAACGTTTCTATGGAAACGACAGGATTTTCTTTTGGGATACGACAATCACATTTCCGATCCACTAATCCTTCTTTACTGCATCCCTCACTCCCAAACATTGACGAATTCACACGTAAATTGCGTCCCTATGAAATACGAGTACTATGTGTTCTAAGACATTTCCTTCTACATCGAGTAACGTTTCTATGGAAACGACAGGATTTTCTTTTGGGATACGACAATCTCATTTCCGATCCACTAATCCTTCTTTACTGCATCCCTCACTCCCACACATTGACGAATTCACACGGAAATTGCGTCGCTATGAATTACAATGGGTTCTATGACTTCTCTCACTAAATCAAGTAACGTTTCTATGGAAACGACAGGACTTTTTTTTGGGATACGACAATCTCATTTCCGATCCACTAATCCTTCTTTACTGCATCCCTCACTCCCAAACATTGACGAATTCACACGGAAATTGCGTCGCTATGAAATACTATGTGTCCTAAGACATTTCCTTCTAAATCGAGTAACGTTTCTATGGAAACGACAGGATTTTCTTTTGGGATACGACAATCTCATTTCCGATCCACTAATCCTTCTTTACTGCATCCCTCACTCCCACACAGTACGAATTCACACGGAAATTGCGTCGCTATGAAATACGAGTACTATGTGTTCTAAGACATTTCCTTCTAAATCGAGTAACGTTTCTATGGAAACGACAGGATTTTCTTTTGGGATACGACAATCTCATTTCCGATCCACTAATCCTTCTTTCCTGCATCCCTCACTCCCAAACATTGACGAATTCACACGGAAATTGCGTCGCTGTGAAATACTATGTGTTCTAAGACATTTCTTTCTAAATCGAGTAACGTTTCTATGGAAACGACTGGATTTTCTTTTGGGATACGACAATCTCATTTCCGATCCACTAATCCTTCTTTACTGCATCCCTCACTCCCAAACATTGACGAATTCACACGGAAATTGCGTCGCTATGAAATACTATGTGTCCTAAGACATTTCCTTCTAAATCGAGTAACGTTTCTATGGAAACGACAGGATTTTCTTTTGGGATACGACAATCTCATTTCCGATCCACTAATCCTTCTTTACTGCATCCCTCACTCCCACACAGTACGAATTCACACGGAAATTGCGTCGCTATGAAATACGAGTACTATGTGTTCTAAGACATTTCCTTCTAAATCGAGTAACGTTTCTATGGAAACGACAGGATTTTCTTTTGGGATACGACAATCTCATTTCCGATCCACTAATCCTTCTTTCCTGCATCCCTCACTCCCAAACATTGACGAATTCACACGGAAATTGCGTCGCTGTGAAATACTATGTGTTCTAAGACATTTCTTTCTAAATCGAGTAACGTTTCTATGGAAACGACTGGATTTTCTTTTGGGATACGACAATCTCATTTCCGATCCACTAATCCTTCTTTACTGCATCCCTCACTCCCACACATTGACGAATTCACACGGAAATTGCGTCGCTATGAAATACGAGTTCTATGTGTTCTAAGACATTTCCTTCTAAATCGAGTAACGTTCCTATGGAAACGACAGGATTTTCTTTTGGGATACGACAATCACATTTCCGATCCACTAATCCTTCTTTACTGCATCCCTCACACCCACACATTGATGAATTCACACGGAAATTGCGTCGCTATGAATTACTATGGGTTCTATGACTTCTCCTTTTAAATCAAGTAACGTTTCTATGGAAACGACAGGACTTTTTTTTGGGATACGACAATCTCATTTCCGATCCACTAATCCTTCTTTACTGCATCCCTCACTCCCAAACATTGACGAATTCACACGGAAATTGCGTCGCTATGAAATACTATGTGTCCTAAGACATTTCCTTCTAAATCGAGTAACGTTTCTATGGAAACGACAGGATTTTCTTTTGGGATACGACAATCTCATTTCCGATCCACTAATCCTTCTTTACTGCATCCCTCACTCCCACACATTGACGAATTCACACGGAAATTGCGTCGCTATGAAGTACGAGTACTATGTGTTCTAAGGCATTTCCTTCTAAATCGAGTAACGTTTCTATGGAAACGACAGGATTTTCTTTTGGGATACGACAATCACATGTCCGATCCACTGATCCTTCTTTACTGCATCCCTCACTCCCACACATTGACGAATTCACACGGAAATTCCGTCGCTATGAATTACTATGTGTTCTAAGACATTTCCTTCTAAATCAAGTAACGTTTCTATGGAAAAGGCAGGACTTTTTTTTGGGATACGACAATCTCATTTCCGATCCACTAATCCTCCTTTACTGCATCCCTCACTCCCAAACATTGACGAATTCACACGGAAATTGCGTCGCTATGAAATACGAGTACTATGTGTTCTAAGACATTTCCTTCTAAATCGAGTAACGTTTCTATGGAAACGACAGGATTTTCTTTTGGGATACGACAATCACATTTCCGATCCACTAATCCTTCTTTACTGCATCCCTCACAACCACACATTGACGAATTCACACGGAAATTGCGTTGCCATGAAATACGAGTACTATGTGTTCTAAGACATGTCCTTCTAAATCGAGTAACGTTTCTATGGAAACGACAGGATTTTCTTTTGGGATACGACAATCACATTTCCGATCCACTAATCCTTCTTTACTGCATCCCTCACTCCCAAACATTGACGAATTCACACGTAAATTGCGTCCCTATGAAATACGAGTACTATGTGTTCTAAGACATTTCCTTCTAAATCGAGTAACGTTTCTATGGAAACGACAGGATTTTCTTGTGGGATACGACAATCTCATTTCCGATCCACTAATCCTTCTTTACTGCATCCCTCACTCCCACACATTGACGAATTCACACGGAAATTGCGTCGCTATGAATTACAATGGGTTCTATGACTTCTCTCACTAAATCAAGTAACTTTTCTATGGAAACGACAGGACTTTTTTTTAGGATACGACAATCTCATTTCCGATCCACTAATCCTTCTTTACTGCATCCCTCACTCCCAAACATTGACGAATTCACACGGAAATTGCGTCGCTATGAAATACTATGTGTCCTAAGACATTTCCTTCTAAATCGAGTAACGTTTCTATGGAAACGACAGGATTTTCTTTTGGGATACGACAATCTCATTTCCGATCCACTAATCCTTCTTTACTGCATCCCTCACTCCCACACAGTACGAATTCACACGGAAACTGCGTCGCTATGAAATACGAGTACTATGTGTTCTAAGACATTTCCTTCTAAATCGAGTAACGTTTCTATGGAAACGACAGGATTTTCTTTTGGGATACGACAATCTCATTTCCGATCCACTAATCCTTCTTTCCTGCATCCCTCACTCCCAAACATTGACGAATTCACACGGAAATTGCGTCGCTGTGAAATACTATGTGTTCTAAGACATTTCTTTCTAAATCGAGTAACGTTTCTATGGAAACGACTGGATTTTCTTTTGGGATACGACAATCTCATTTCCGATCCACTAATCCTTCTTTACTGCATCCCTCACTCCCACACATTGACGAATTCACACGGAAATTGCGTCGCTATGAAATACGAGTTCTATGTGTTCTAAGACATTTCCTTCTAAATCGAGTAACGTTCCTATGGAAACGACAGGATTTTCTTTTGGGATACGACAATCACATTTCCGATCCACTAATCCTTCTTTACTGCATCCCTCACACCCACACATTGATGAATTCACACGGAAATTGCGTCGCTATGAATTACTATGGGTTCTATGACTTCTCCTTCTAAATCAAGTAACGTTTCTATGGAAACGACAGGACTTTTTTTTGGGATACGACAATCTCATTTCCGATCCACTAATCCTTCTTTACTGCATCCCTCACTCCCAAACACTGACGAATTCACACGGAAATTCCGTCACTATGAAATACGAGTACTATGTGTTCTAAGACATTTCCTTCTACATCGAGTAACGTTTCTATGGGAACGACAGGATTTTCTTTTGGGATACGACAATCTCATTTCCGATCCACTAATCCTTCTTTACTGCATCCCTCACTCCCAAACATTGACGAATTCACACGGAAATTCCGTCGGTATGAAATACGAGTACTATGTGTTCTAAGACATTTCCTTCTAAATCGAGTAACGTTTCTATGGAAACGACAGGATTTTCTTTTGGGATACGACAATCACATTTCCGATCCACTAATCCTTCTTTACTGCATCCCTCACTCCCAAACATTGACGAATTCACACGGAAATTGCGTCCCTATGAAATACGAGTACTATGTGTTCTAAGACATTTCCTTCTAAATCGAGTAACGTTTCTATGGAAACGACAGGATTTTCTTTTGGGATACGACAATCTCATTTCCGATCCACTAATCCTTCTTTACTGCATCCCTCACTCCCACACATTGACGAATTCACACGGAAATTGCGTCGCTATGAATTACAATGGGTTCTATGACTTCTCCTACTAAATCAAGTAACGTTTCTATGGAAACGACAGGACTTTTTTTTGGGATACGACAATCTCATTTCCGATCCACTAATCCTTCTTTACTGCATCCCTCACTCCCAAACATTGACGAATTCACACGGAAATTGCGTCGCTATGAAATACTATGTGTCCTAAGACATTTCCTTCTAAATCGAGTAACGTTTCTATGGAAACGATAGGATTTTCTTTTGGGATACGACAATCTCATTTCCGATCCACTAATCCTTCTTTACTGCATCCCTCACTCCCACACAGTACGAATTCACACGGAAATTGCGTCGCTATGAAATACGAGTACTATTTGTTCTAAGACATTTCCTTCTAAATCGAGTAACGTTTCTATGGAAACGACAGGATTTTCTTTTGGGATACGACAATCTCATTTCCGATCCACTAATCCTTCTTTCCAGCATCCCTCACTCCCAAACATTGACGAATTCACACGGAAATTGCGTCGCTATGAAATACTATGTGTTCTAAGACATTTCTTTCTAAATCGAGTAACGTTTCTATTGAAACGACTGGATTTTCTTTTGGGATACGACAATCTCATTTCCGATCCACTAATCCTTCTTTACTGCATCCCTCACTCCCACACATTGACGAATTCACACGGAAATTGCGTCGCTATGAAATTCGAGTTCTATGTGTTCTAAGACATTTCCTTCTAAATCGAGTAACGTTTCTATGGAAACGACAGGATTTTCTTTTGGGATACGACAATCTCATTTCCGATCCACTAATCCTTCTTTCCAGCATCCCTCACTCCCAAACATTGACGAATTCACACGGAAATTGCGTCGCTATGAATTACTATGGGTTCTACGACTTCTCCTTCTAAATCAAGTAACCTTTCTATGGAAACGACAGGACTTTTTTTTGGGATACGACAATCTCATTTCCGATCCACTAATCCTTCTTTACTGCATCCCTCACTCCCAAACATTGACGAATTCACAAGGAAATTGCGTCGCTATGAAATACTATGTGTCCTAAGACATTTCCTTCTAAATCGAGTAACGTTTCTATGGAAACGACAGGATTTTCTTTTGGGATACGACAATCTCATTTCCGAACCACTAATCCTTCTTTACTGCATCCCTCACTCCCACACAGTACGAATTCACACGGAAATTGCGTCGCTATGAAATACGAGTACTATGTGTTCTAAGACATTTCCTTCTAAATCGAGTAACGTTTCTATGGAAACGATAGGATTTTCTTTTGGGATACGACAATCATATTTCCGATCCACTAATCCTTCTTTACTGCATCCCTCACTCCCAAACATTGACGAATTAACATGGAAATTCCGTCGCTATGAAATACGAGTACTCTGTGTTCTAAGACATTTCCTTCTAAATCAAAAAACGTTTCTATGGAAACGAAAGGATTTTCTTTTGGGATACGAGAATCTCATTTCCGATCCACTAATCCTTCTTTACTGCATCCCTCACTCCCACACATTGACGAATTCACACGGAAATTGCGTCGCTATGAAATACTATGTGTTCTAAGACATTTCCTTCTAAATCGAGTACGTTTTTATGGAAACGACAGGATTTTCTTTTGGGATACGACAAACTCATTTCCGATCCACTAATCCTTCTTTACTGCATCCCTCACTCACACACATTGACGAATTCACACGGAAATTGCGTCGCTACGAAATACGAGTACTATGTGTTCTAAGACATTTCCTTCTAAATCGAGTAACGTTTCTATGGAAACGACAGGATTTTCTTTTGGGATACGACAATCTCATTTCCGATCCACTAATCCTTCTTTACTGCATCCCTCACTCCCAAACATTGACGAATTCACACGGAAATTCCGTCGGTATGAAATACGAGTACTATGTGTTCTAAGACATTTCCTTCTAAATCGAGTAACGTTTCTATGGAAACGACAGGATTTTCTTTTGGGATACGACAATCACATTTCCGATCCACTAATCCTTCTTTACTGCATCCCTCACTCCCAAACATTTACGAATTCACACGGAAATTGCGTCGCTATGAAATACTATGTGTTCTAAGACATTTCTTTCTAAATCGAGTAACGTTTCTATGGAAACGACTGGATTTTCTTTTGGGATACGACAATCTCATTTCCGATCCACTAATCCTTCTTTACTGCATCCCTCACTCCCACACATTGACGAATTCACACGGAAATTGCGTCGCTATGAGATACGAGTACTATGTGTTCTAAGACATTTCCTTCTAAATCGAGTAACGTTCCTATGGAAACGACAGGATTTTCTTTTGGGATACGACAATCACATTTCCGATCCACTAATCCCTCTTTACTGCATCCCTCACTCCCACACATTGACGAATTCGCACGGAAATTGCGTCGCTATGAAATACGAGTTCTATGTGTTCTAAGACATTTCCTTCTAAATCGAGTAACGTTCCTATGGAAACGACAGGATTTTCTTTTGGGATACGACAATCTCATTTCCGATCCACTAATCCTTCTTTACTGCATCCCTCACTCCCAAACATTTACGAATTCACACGGAAATTGCGTCGCTATGAAATACTATGTGTCCTAAGACATTTCCTTCTAAATCGAGTAACGTTTCTATGAAAACGACAGGATTTTCTTTTGGGATACGACAATCTCATTTCCGATCCACTAATCCTTCTTTACTGCATCCCTCACTCCCACACAGTACGAATTCACACGGAAATTGCGTCACTATGAAATACGAGTACTATGTGTTCTAAGACATTTCCTTCTAAATCGAGTAACGTTTCTATGGAAACGACAGGATTTTCTTTTGGGATACGACAATCTCATTTCCGATCCACTAATCCTTCTTTCCTGCATCCCTCACTCCCAAACATTGACGAATTCACACGGAAATTGCGTCGCTGTGAAATACTATGTGTTCTAAGACATTTCTTTCTAAATCGAGTAACGTTTCTATGGAAACGACTGGATTTTCTTTTGGGATACGACAATCTCATTTCCGATCCACTAATCCTTCTTTACTGCATCCCTCACTCCCACACATTGACGAATTCACACGGAAATCGCGTCGCTATGAAATACGAGTTCTATGTGTTCTAAGACATTTCCTTCTAAATCGAGTAACGTTCGTATGGAAACGACAGGATTTTCTTTTGGGATACGACAATCACATTTCCGATCCACTAATCCTTCTTTACTGCATCCCTCACACCCACACATTGATGAATTCACACGGAAATTGCGTCGCTATGAATTACTATGGGTTCTATGACTTCTCCTTCTAAATCAAGTAACGTTTCTATGGAAACGACAGGACTTTTTTTTGGGATACGACAATCTCATTTCCGATCCACTAATCCTTCTTTACTGCATCCCTCACTCCCAAACATTGACGAATTCACACGGAAATTGCGTCGCTATGAAATACTATGTGTCCTAAGACATTTCCTTCTAAATCGAGTAACGTTTCTATGGAAACGACAGGATTTTCTTTTGGGATACGACAATCTCATTTCCGATAAACTAATCCTTCTTTACTGCAATTCTCACTCCCACACAGTACGAATTCACACGGAAATTGCGTCGCTATGAAATACGAGTACCATGTGTTCTAAGACATTTCCTTCTAAATCGAGTAACGTTTCTATGGAAACGACAGGATTTTCTATTGGGATACGACAATCATATTTCCGATCCACTAATCCTTCTTTACTGCATCCCTCACTCCCAAACATTGACGAATTAACATGGAAATTCCGTCGCTATGAAATACGAGTACTATGTGTTCTAAGACATTTCCTTCTAAATCGAAAAACGTTTCTATGGAAACGACAGGATTTTCTTTTGGGATACCAGAATCTCATTTCCGATCCACTAATCCTTCTTTACTGCATCCCTCACTCCCACACATTGACGAATTCACACGGAAATTGTGTCGCTATGAAATACCATGTGTTCTAAGACATTTCCTTCTAAATCGAGTAACGTTTTTATGGAAACGACAGGATTTTCTTTTGGGATACGACAAACTCATTTCCGATCCACTAATCCTTCTTTATTGCATCCCTCACTCACACACATTGACGAATGCACACGGAAATTGCGTCGCTACGAAATACGAGTACTATGTGTTCTAAGACATTTCCTTCTAAATCGAGTAACGTTTCTATGGAAACGACAGGATTTTCTTTTGGGATACGACAATCTCATTTCCGATCCACTAATCCTTCTTTACTGCATCCCTCACTCCCAAACACTGACGAATTCACACGGAAATTCCGTCACTATGAAATACGAGTACTATGTGTTCTAAGACATTTCCTTCGACATCGAGTAACGTTTCTATGGAAACGACAGGATTTTCTTTTGGGATACGACAATCTCATTTCCGATCCACTAATCCTTCTTTACTGCATCCCCCACTCCCAAACATTGACGAATTCACACGGAAATTCCGTCGGTATGAAATACGAGTACTATGTGTTCTAAGACATTTCCTTCCAAATCGAGTAACTTTTCTATGGAAACGACAGGATTTTCTTTTGGGATACGACAATCACATTTCCGATCCACTAATCCTTCTTTACTGCATCCCTCACTCCCAAACATTGACGAATTCACACGGAAATTGCGTCCCTATGAAATACGAGTACTATGTGTTCTAAGACATTTCCTTCTATATCGAGTAACGTTTCTATGGAAACGACAGGATTTTCTTTTGGGATACGACAATCTCATTTCCGATCCACTAATCCTTCTTTACTGCATCCCTCACTCCCACACATTGACGAATTCACACGGAAATTGCGTCTCTATGAATTACAATGGGTTCTATGACTTCTCCTACTAAATCAAGTAACGTTTCTATGGAAACGACAGGACTTTTTTTTGGGATACGACAATCTCATTTCCGATCCACTAATCCTTCTTTACTGCATCCCTCACTCCCAAACATTGTCGAATTCACACGGAAATTGCGTCGCTATGAAATACTATGTGTCCTAAGACATTTCCTTCTAAATCGAGTAACGTTTCTATGGAAACGACAGGATTTTCTTTTGGGATACGACAATCTCATTTCCGATCCACTAATCCTTCTTTACTGCATCCCTCACTCCCACACAGTACGAATTCACACGGAAATTGCGTCGCTATGAAATACGAGTACTATGTGTTCTAAGACATTTCCTTCTAAATCGAGTAACGTTTCTATGGAAACGACAGGATTATCTTTTGGGATACGACAATCTCATTTCCGATCCACTAATCCTTCTTTCCTGCATCCCTCACTCCCAAACATTGACGAATTCACACGGAGATTGCGTCGCTATGAAATACTATGTGTTCTAAGACATTTCTTTCTAAATCGGGTAACGTTTCTATGGAAACGACTGGATTTTCTTTTGGGATACGACAATCTCATTTCCGATCCACTAATCCTTCTTTACTGCATCCCTCACTCCCACACATTGACGAATTCACACGGAAATTGCGTCGCTATGAAATTCGAGTTCTATGTGTTCTAAGACATTTCCTTCTAAATCGAGTAACGTTCCTATGGAAACGACAGGATTTTCTTTTGGGATACGACAATCACATTTCCGATCCACTAATCCTTCTTTACTGCATCCCTCACACCCACACATTGATGAATTCACACGGAAATTGCGTCGCTATGACTTACTATGGGTTCTATGACTTCTCCTTCTAAATCAAGTAACGTTTCTATGGAAACGACAGGACTTTTTTTTGGGATACGACAATCTCATTTCCGATCCACTAATCCTTCTTTACTGCATCCCTCACTCCCAAACATTGACGAATTCACACGGAAATTGCGTCGCTATGAAATACTATGTGTCCTAAGACATTTCCTTCTAAATCGAGTAACGTTTCTATGGAAACGACAGGATTTTCTTTTGGGATACGACAATCTCATTTCCGATCCACTAATCCTTCTTTACTGCATCCCTCACTCCCACACAGTACGAATTCACACGGAAATTGCGTCGCTATGAAATACGAGTACTATGTGTTCTAAGACATTTCCTTCTAAATCGAGTAACGTTTCTATGGAAACGATAGGATTTTCTTTTGGGATACGACAATCATATTTCCGATCCACTAATCCTTCTTTACTGCATCCCTCACTCCCAAACATTGACGAATTAACATGGAAATTCCGTCGCTATGAAATACGAGTACTATGTGTTTTAAGACATTTCCTTCTAAATCGAAAAACGTTTCTATGGAAACGACAGGATTTTCTTTTGGGATACGAGAATCTCATTTCCGATCCACTAATCCTTCTTTACTGCATCCCTCACTCCCACACATTGACGAATTCACACGGAAATTGCGTCGCTATGAAATACTATGTGCTCTAAGACATTTCCTTCTAAATCGAGTAACGTTTTTATGGAAACGACAGGATTTTCTTTTGGGATACGACAAACTCATTTCCGATCCACTAATCCTTCTTTACTGCATCCCTCACTCACACACATTGACGAATTCACACGGAAATTGCGTCGCTACGAAATACGAGTACTATGTGTTCTAAGACATTTCCTTCTAAATCGAGTAACGTTTCTATGGAAACGACAGGATTTTCTTTTGGGATACGACGATCTCATTTCCGATCCACTAATCCTTCTTTACTGCATCCCTCACTCCCAAACACTGACGAATTCACACGGAAATTCCGTCGCTATGAAATACGAGTACTATGTATTCTAAGACATTTCCTTCTACATCGAGTAACGTTTCTATGGAAACGACAGGATTTTCTTTTGGGATACGACAATCACATTTCCGATCCACTAATCCTTCTTTACTGCATCCCTCACTCCCAAACATTTACGAATTCACACGGAAATTGCGTCACTATGAAATACTATGTGTTCTAAGACATTTCTTTCTAAATCGAGTAACGTTTCTATGGAAACGACTGGATTTTCTTTTGGGATACGACAATCTCATTTCCGATCCACTAATCCTTCTTTACTGCATCCCTCACTCCCACACATTGACGAATTCACACGGAAATTGCGTCGCTATGAGATACGAGTACTATGTGTTCTAAGACATTTCCTACTAAATCGAGTAACGTTCCTATGGAAACGACAGGATTTTCTTTTGGGATACGACAATCACATTTCCGATCCACTAATCCTTCTTTACTGCATCCCTCACTCCCACACATTGACGAATTCACACGGAAATTGCGTCGCTATGAAATACGAGTACTATGTGTTCTAAGACATTTCCTTCTACATCGAGTAACGTTTCTATGGAAACGTCAGGATTTTCTTTTGGGATACGAAAATCTCATTTGCGATCCACTAATCCTTCTTTACTGCATCCCTCACTCCCAAACATTGACGAATTCACACGGAAATTCCGTCGGTATGAAATACGAGTACTATGTGTTCTAAGACATTTCCTTCTAAATCGAGTAACGTTTCTATGGAAACGACAGGATTTTCTTTTGGGATACGACAATCACATTTCCGATCCACTAATCCTTCTTTACTGCATCCCTCACTCCCAAACATTGACGAATTCACACGGAAATTGCGTCGCTATGAAATACTATGTGTTCTAAGACATTTCTTTCTAAATCGAGTAACGTTTCTATGGAAACGACTGGATTTTCTTTTGGGATACGACAATCTCATTTCCGATCCACTAATCCTTCTTTACTGCATCCCTCACTCCCACACATTGACGAATTCACACGGAAATTGCGTCGCTATGAAATACGAGTACTATGTGTTCTAAGACATTTCCTTCTAAATCGAGTAACGTTCCTATGGAAACGACAGGATTTTCTTTTGGGATACGACAATCACATTTCCGATCCACTAATCCTTCTTTACTGCATCCCTCACTCCCACACATTGACGAATTCACACGGAAATTGCGTCGCTATGAATTACTATGGGTTCTATGACTTCTCCTTCTACATCAAGTAACGTTTCTATGGAAACGACAGGACTTTTTTTTGGGATACGACAATCTCATTTCCGATCCACTAATCATTCTTTACTGCATCCCTCACTCCCAAACATTGACGAATTCATACGGAAATTGCGTCGCTATGAAATACTATGTGTTCTAAGACATTTCCTTCTAAATCGAGTAATGTCTCTATGGAAACGACAGGATTTTCTTATGGGATACGACAATCTCATTTCCGATCCACTAATCCTTCTTTACTGCATCCCTCACTCCCACACATTGACGAATTCACACGGAAATTGCGTCGCTATGAAATACGAGTACTATGTGTTCTAAGGCATTTCCTTCTAAATCGAGTAACGTTTCTATGGAAACGACAGGATTTTCTTTTGGGATACGACAATCACATGTCCGATCCACTGATCCTTCTTTACTGCATCCCTCACTCCCACACATTGACGAATTCACACGGAAATTCCGTCGCTATGAATTACTATGTGTTCTAAGACATTTCCTTCTAAAACAAGTAACGTTTCTATGGAAACGACAGGACTTTTTTTTGGGATACGACAATCTCATTTCCGATCCACTAATCCTCCTTTACTGCATCCCTCACTCCCAAACATTGACGAATTCACACGGAAATTGCGTCGCTATGAAATACGAGTACTATGTGTTCTAAGACTTTTCCTTCTAAATCGAGTAACGTTTCTATGGAAACGACAGGATTTTCTTTTGGGATACGACAATCACATTTCCGATCCACTAATCCTTCTTTACTGCATCCCTCACACCCACACATTGACGAATTCACACGGAAATTGCGTCGCCATGAAATACGAGTACTATGTGTTCTAAGACATGTCCTTCTAAATCGAGTAACGTTTCTATGGAAACGACAGGATTTTCTTTTGGGATACGACAATCACATTTCCGATCCACTAATCCTTCTTTACTGCATCCCTCACTCCCAAACATTGACGAATTCACACGGAAATTGCGTCCCTATGAAATACGAGTACTGTGTGTTCTAAGACATTTCCTTCTAAATCGAGTAACGTTTCTATGGAAAAGACAGGGTTTTATTTTGGGATACGACAATCTCATTTCCGATCCACTAATCCTTCTTTACTGCATCCCTCACTCCCACACATTGACGAATTCACACGGAAATTGCGTCGCTATGAATTACAATGGGTTCTATGACTTCTCCTACTAAATCAAGTAACGTTTCTATGGAAACGACAGGACTTTTTTTTGGGATACGACAATCTCATTTCCGATCCACTAATCCTTCTTTACTGCATCCATCACTCCCAAACATTGACGAATTCACGCGGAAATTGCGTCGCTATGAAATAATTTGTGTTCTAAGACATTTCCTTCTAAATCGAGTAACGTTTCTATGGAAACGACAGGATTTTCTTTTGGGATACGACAATCTCATTTCCGATCCACTAATCCTTCTTTACTGCATCCCTCACTCCCACACATTGACGAATTCACACGGAAATTGCGTCGCTATGAAATACTATGTGTTCTAAGACATTTCCTTCTACATCGAGTAACGTTTCTATGGAAACGACAGGATTTTCTTTTGGGATACGACAATCTCATTTCCGATCCACTAATCCTTCTTTACTGCATCCCTCACTCCCACACATTGTCGAATTCACACGGAAATTGCGTCGCTATGAAATACTATGTGTTCTAAGACATTTCTTTCTAAATCGAGTAACGTTTCTATGGAAACGACTGGATTTTCTTTTGGGATACGACAATCTCATTTCCGATCCACTAATCCTTCTTTACTGCATCCCTCACTCCCACACATTGACGAATTCACACGGAAATTGCGTCGCTATGAAATACGAGTACTATGTGTTCTAAGACATTTCCTTCTAAATCGAGTAACGTTCCTATGGAAACGACAGGATTTTCTTTTGGGATACGACAATCACATTTCCGATCCACTAATCCTTCTTTACTGCATCCCTCACTTCCACACATTGACGAATTCACACGGAAATTGCGTCGCTATGAATTACTATGGGTTCTATGACTTCTCCTTCTAAATCAAGTAACGTTTCTATGGAAACGACAGGACTTTTTTTTGGGATACGACAATCTCATTTCCGATCCACTAATCCTTCTTTACTGCATCCCTCACTCCCAAACATTGACGAATTCACACGGAAATTGCGTCGCTATGAAATACTGTGTGTTCTAAGACATTTCCTTCTAAATCGAGTAACGTTTCTATGGAAACGACAGGATTTTCATTTGGGATACGACAATCTTATTTCCGATCCACTAATCCTTCTTGACTGCATCCCTCACTCCCACACATTGACGAATTCACACGGAAATTCCGTCGCTATGAATTACTATGGGTTCTATGACTTCTCCTTCTAAATCAAGTAACGTTTCTATGGAAACGACAGGACTTTCTCTTGGGATACGACAATCACATTTCCGATCCACTAATCCTTCTTTACTGCATCCCTCACTCCCAAACTTTGACGAATTCACACGGAAATTGCGTCGCTATGAAATACTATGTGTTCTAAGACATTTCTTTCTAAATCGAGTAACGATTCTATGGAAACGACAAGATTTTCTTTTGGGATACGACAATCTCATTTCCGATCCACTAATCCTTCTTTACTGCATCCCTCACTCCCACACATTGACGAATTCACACGGAAATTGCGTCGCTATGAAATACGAGTACTATGTGTTCTAAGGCATTTCCTTCTAAATCGAGTAACGTTTCTATGGAAACGACAGGATTTTCTTTTGGGATACGACAATCACATGTCCGATTCACTAATCCTTCTTTACTGCATCCCTCACTCCCACACATTGACGAATTCACACGGAAATTCCGTCGCTATGAATTACTATGGGTTCTATGACTTCTCCTTCTAAATCAAGTAACGTTTCTATGGAAACGACAGGACTTTTTTTTGGGATACGACAATCTCATTTCCGATCCACTAATCCCCCTTTCCTGCATCCCTCACTCCCAAACATTGACGAATTCACACGGAAATTGCGTCGCTATGAAATACTATGTGTTCTAAGACATTTCCTTCTAAATCGAGTAACGCTTCTATGGAAACGACAGGATTTTCTTTTGGGATACAATCACATTTCCGATCCACTAATCGTTCTTTACTGCATCCCTCACACCCACACATTGACGAATTCACACGGAAATTGCGTCGCCATGAAATACGAGTACTATGTGTTCTAAGACATGTCCTTCTAAATCGAGTAACGTTTCTATGGAAACGACGGGATTTGCTTTTGGGATACGACAATCACATTTCCGATCCACTAATCCTTCTTTACTGCATCCCTCACTCCCAAACATTGACGAGTTCACACGGAAATTGCGTCGCTATGAAATACTATGTGTTCTAAGACATTTCCTTCTAAATCGAGTAACGTTTCTATGGAAACGACAGGATTTTCTTTTGGGATACGACAATCACATTTCCGATCCACTAATCCTTCTTTACTGCATCCCTCACTCCCACACATTGACAAATTCACACGGAAATTGCGTCGCTATGAATTACAATGGGTTCTATGACTTCTCCTACTAAATCAAGTAACGTTTCTATGGAAACGACAAAACTTTTTTTTGGGATACGACAATCTCATTTCCGATCCATTAATCCTTCTTTACTGCATCCCTCACTCCCAAACATTGACGAATTCACACGGAAATTCCGTCGCTATGAAATACGAGTACTATGTGTTCTAAGACATTTCCTTCTAAATCGAGTAACGTTTCTATGGAAACGACAGGATTTTCTTTTGGGATACGACAATCTCATTACAGATCCACTAATCCTTCTTTACTGCATCCCTCACTCCCACACATTGACGAATTCACACGGAAATTGCGTCGCTATGAAATACTATGTGTTCTAAGACATTTCCTTCTAAATCGAGTAACGTTTCTATGGAAACGACAGGATTTTCTTTTGGGATACGACAATCACATTTCCGATCCACTAATCCTTCTTTACTGCATCCCTCACACCCACACATTGACGAATTCACACGGAAATTGCGTCGCCATGAAATACGAGTACTATGTGTTCTAAGACATGTCCTTCTAAATCGAGTAACGTTTCTATGGACACGACAGGATTTTCTTTTGGGATACGACAATCTCATTTCAGATCCACTAATCCTTCTTTACTGCATCCCTCACACCCACACATTGACGAATTCACACGGAAATTGCGTCGCCATGAAATACGAGTACTATGTGTTCTAAGACATGTCCTTCTGAATCGAGTAACGTTTCTATGGAAACGACAGGATTTTCTTTTGGGATACGACAATCACATTTCCGATCCACTAATCCTTCTTTACTGCATCCCTCACTCCCACACATTGACGAATTCACACGGAAATTGCGTCGCTATGAAATACGAGTACTATGTGTTCTAAGACATTTCCTTCTAAATCGAGTAACGTTTCTATGGAAACGACAGGATTTTCTTTTGGGATACGACAATCACATTTCCGATCCACTAATCCTTCTTTACTGCATCCCTCACTCCCACACATTGACGAATTCACACGGAAATTGCCTCGCTATGAATTACAATGGGTTCTATGACTTCTCCTTCTAAATCAAGTAACGTTTCTATGGAAACGACAGGACTTTTTTTTGGGATACGACAATCTCATTTCCGATCCACTAATCCTTCTTTACTGCATCCCTCACTCCCAAACATTGACGAATTCACACGGAAATTGAGTCGCTATGAAATACTATGTGTTCTAAGACATTTCCTTCTAAATCGAGTAACGTTTCTATGGAAACGACAGGATTTTCGTTTGGGATACGACAATCTCATTTCAGATCCACTAATCCTTCTTTACTGCATCCCTCACTCCCACACATTGACGAATTCACACGGAAATTGCGTCGCTATGAAAAACTATGTGTTCTAAGACATTTCCTTCTAAATCGAGTAACGTTTCTATGGAAACGACAGGATTTTCTTTTGGGATACGATAATCTCATTTCAGATCCACTAATCCTTCTTTACTGCATCCCCCACTCCCAAACATTACGAATTCACACGGAAATTGCGTCGCTATGAAATACTATGTGTTCTAAGACATTTCCTTCTAAATCGAGTAACGTTTCTATGGAAACGACAGGATTTTCTTTTGGGATACGACAATCTCATTTCCGATCCACTAATCCGTCTTTACTGCATCCCTCACTCACACACATTGACGAATTCACACGGAAATTGCGTCGCTATGAAATACGCATACTATGTGTTCTAAGGCATTTCCTTCTAAATCGAGTAACGTTTCTATGGAAACGACAGGATTTTCTTTTGGGATACGACAATCACATGTCCCATCCTCTAATCCCTCTTTACCGCATCCCTCACACCCACACATTGACGAATTCACACGGAAATTCCGTCGCTATGAATTACTATGGGTTCTAAGACATTTCTTTCTAAATCGAGTAACGTTTCTATGGAAACGACAGGATTTTCTTTTGGGATACGACAATCTCATTTCCGATCCATTTATCCTTCTTTACTGCATCCCTCACTCCCACACATTGACGAATTCACACGGAAATTGCGTCGCTATGAAATACGAGTACTATGTGTTCTAAGGCATTTCCTTCTAAATCGAGTAACGTTTCTATGGAAACGACAGGATTTTCTTTTGGGATACGACAATCACATGTCCGATCCACTAATCCTTCTTTACTGCATCCCTCACTCCCACACATTGACGAATTCACACGAAAATTCCGTCGCTATGAATTACTATGGTTTCTATGACTTCTCCTTCTAAATCAAGTAACGTTTCTAGGAAAACGACAGGACTTTTTTTTGGGATACGACAATCTTATTTCCGATCCACTAATCCTCCTTTACTGCATCCCTCACTCCCAAACATTGACGAATTCACACGGAAATTGCGTCGCTATGAAAAACGAGTACTATGTGTTCTAAGACATTTCCTTCTAAATCGAGTAACGTTTCTATGGATACGACGGGATTTTCTTTTGGGATACGACAATCACATTTTCGATCCACTAATCCTTCTTTACTGCATCCCTCACACCCACACATTGACGAATTCACACGGAAATTGCGTCGCCATGAAATACGAGTACTATGTGTTCTAAGACATGTCCTTCTAAATCGAGTAACGTTTCTATGGAAACGACAGGATTTTCTTTTGGGATACGACAATCACATTTCCGATCCACTAATCCTTCTTTACTGCATCCCTCACTCCCAAACATTGACGAATTCACACGGAAATTGCGTCGCTATGAAATACGAGTACTATGTGTTCTAAGACATTTCCTTCTAAATCGAGTAACGTTTCTATGGAAACGACAGGATTTTCTTTTGGGATACGACAATCACATTTCCGATACACTAATCCTTCTTTACTGCATCCCTCACTCCCTCACATTGACGAATTCACACGGAAATTGCGTCGCTATGAATTACAATGGGTTCTATGACTTCTCCTTCTAAATCAAGTAACGTTTCTATGGAAACGACAGGACTTTTTTTTGGGATACGACAATCTAATTTCCGATCCACTAATCCTTCTTTACTGCATCCCCCACTCCCAAACATTGACGAATACACACTGAAATTGCGTCGCTATGAAATACGAGTACTATGTGTTCTAAGGCAATTCTTTCTAAATCGAGTAACGTTTCTATGGAAACGACAGGATTTTTTCTTGAGATACGACAATCACATTTCCGATCCACTAATCCTTCTTTACTGCATCGCTCACCCCCACACATTGACGAATTCACACGGAAATTGCGTCGCTATGAATTACAATGGGTTCTATGACTTCTCCTGCTAAATCAAGTAACGTTTCTATGGAAACGACAGGACTTTTTTTTGGGATACGACAATCTCATTTCCGATCCACTAATCCTTCTTTACTGCATCCCTCACTCCCAAACATTGACGAATTCACACGGAAATTGCGTCGCTGTGAAATACTATGTGTTCTAAGAAATTTCCTTCTAAATCGAGTATCGTTTCTATGGAAACGACAGGATTTTCTTTTGGGATACGACAATCTCATTTCCGATCCACTAATTCTTCTTTACTGCATCCCTCACTCCCAAACATTGACGAATTCACACGGAAATTCCGTCGCTATGAAATACGAGTACTATGTGTTCTAAGACATTTCCTTCTAAATCGAGTAACGTTTCTATGGAAACGACAGGATTTTCTTTTGGGATACGACTATCACATTTCCGATCCAGTAATGCTTCTTTACTGCATCCCTCACTCCCAAACATTGACGAATTCACACGGAAATTGCGTCGCTATGAAATACTTTGTGTTCTAAGACATTTCTTTCTAAATCGAGTAACGTTTCTATGGAAACGACTGGATTTTCTTTTGGGATACGACAATCTCATTTCCGATCCACTAATCCTTCTTTACTGCATCCCTCACTCCCACACATTGACGAATTCACACGGAAATTGCGTCGCTATGAAATACGAGTACTATGTGTTCTAAGACATTTCCTTCTGAATCGAGTAACGTTCCTATGGAAACGACAGGATTTTCTTTTGGGATACGACAATCACATTTCCGATCCACTAATCCTTCTTTACTGCATCCCTCACTCCCAAACATTGACGAATTCACACGGAAATTGCGTCGCTATGAAATACGAGTACTATGTGTTCTAAGACATTTCCTTCTAAATCGAGTAACGTTTCTATGGAAACGACAGGATTTTCTTTTGGGATACGACAATCACATTTCCGATACACTAATCCTTCTTTACTGCATCCCTCACTCCCTCACATTGACGAATTCACACGGAAATTGCGTCGCTATGAATTACAATGGGTTCTATGAATTCTCCTTCTAAATCTAGTAACGTTTCTATGGAAACGACAGGACTTTTTTTTGGGATACGACAAGCTCATTTCCGATCCACTAATCCTTCTCTACTGCATCCCTCACTCCCAAACATTGACGAATTCACACGGAAATTGCGTCGCCATGAAATACGAGTACTATGTGTTCTAAGACATGTCCTTCTAAATCGAGTAACGTTTCTATGGAAACGACAGGATTTTATTTTGGGATACGACAATCACATTTCCGATCCACTAATCCTTCTTTACTGCATCCCTCACTCCCACACATTCACGAATTCACACGGAAAATGCGTCGCTATGAAATACGAGTACTATGTGTTCTAAGACATTTCCTTCTAAATCGAGTAACGTTTCTATGGAAACGACAGGATTTTCTTTTGGGATACGACAATCTCATTTCCGATCCACTAATCTTTCTTTACTGCATCCTTCACTCTCACACATTGACAAATTCACACGGAAATTGCGTCGCTACGAAATACGAGTACTATGTGTTCTAAGACATTTCCTTCTAATTCGAGTAACGTTCCTATGGAGACGACAGGATTTTCTTGTGCGATACGACAATCTCATTTCCGATCCACTAATCCTTCTTTACTGCATCCCTCACTCCAAAACATTGACGAATTCACACGGAAATTCCGTCGCTATGAAATACGAGTACTATGTGTTCTAAGACATTTCTTTCTAAATCGAGTAACGTTTCTATGGAAACGACAGGATTTTCTTTTGGGATACGACAATCACATTTCCGATCCACTAATCCTTCTTTACTGCATCTCTCACTCCCAAATATTGACGAATTCACACGGAAATTGGGTCGCTATGAAATACTATGTGTTCTAAGACATTTCTTTCTAAATCGAGTAACGTTTCTATGGAAACGACAGGATTTTCTTTCGGGATACGACAATCTCATTTCCGATCCACTAATCCTTCTTTGCTGCATCCCTCACTCCCACACATTGACGAATTCACACGGAAATTGCGTCGCTATGAAATACGAGTACTATGTGTTCTAAGACATTTCCTTCTAAATCGAGTAACGTTTCTATGGAAACGACAGGATTTTCTTTTGGGATACGACAATCACATTTCCGATCCACTAATCCTTCTTTACTGCATCCCTCACTCCCAAACATTGACGAATTAACATGGAAATTCCGTCGCTGTGAAATACGAGTACTATGTGTTCTAAGACATTTCCTTCTAAATCGAGTAACGTTTCTATGGAAACGATAGGATTTTCTTTTGGGATACGACAATCTCATTTCCGATCCACTAATCCTTCTTTTCTGCGTCCCTCACTCCCACACATTGACGAATTCACACGGAAAGTGCGTCGCTATGGAATACTATGTGTTCTAAGACATTTCCTTCTAAATCGAGTAACGTTTCTATGGAAACGACAGGATTTTCTTTTGGGATACCACAATCACATTTCCGATCCACTAATCCTTCTTTACTGCATCCCTCACTCCCAAACATTGACGAATTCACACGGAAATTGCGTCGCTATGAAATACGAGTACTATGTGTTCTAAAACATTTCCTTCTAAATCGAGTAACGTTTCTATGGAAACGACAGGATTTTCTTTTGGGATACGACAATCTCATTTCCGATCCACTAATCCTTCTTTACTGCATCCATCACTCACACACGTTGACGAATTCACACGGAAATTGCGTCGCTACGAAATACGAGTACTATGTGTTCTAAGACATTTCCTTCTAAATCGAGTAACGTTTCTATGGAAACGACAGGATTTTCTTTTGGGATACGACAATCTCATTTCCGATCCACTAATCCTTCTTTACTGCATCCCTCACTCCCAAACACTGACGAATTCACACGGAAATTCCGTCGCTATGAAATACGAGTACTATGTGTTCTAAGACATTTCCTTCTACATCGAGTAACGTTTCTATGGAAACGACAGGATTTTCTTTTGGGATACGACAATCTCATTTCCGATCCACTAATTCTTCTTTACTGCATCCCACACTCCCAAACATTGACGAATTCACACGGAAATTCCGTCGCTATGAAATACGAGTACTATGTGTTCTAAGACATTTCCTTCTAAATCGAGTAACGTTTCTATGGAAACGACAGGATTTTCTTTTGGGATACGACTATCACATTTCCGATCCAGTAATGCTTCTTTACTGCATCCCTCACTCCCAAACATTGACGAATTCACACGGAAATTGCGTCGCTATGAAATACTTTGTGTTCTAAGACATTTCTTTCTAAATCGAGTAACGTTTCTATGGAAACGACTGGAATTTCTTTTGGGATACGACAATCTCATTTCCGATCCACTAATCCTTCTTTACTGCATCCCTCACTCCCACACATTGACGAATTCACACGGAAATTGCGTCGCTATGAAATACGAGTACTATGTGTTCTAAGACATTTCCTTCTGAATCGAGTAACGTTCCTATGGAAACGACAGGATTTTCTTTTGGGATACGACAATCACATTTCCGATCCACTAATTCTTCTTTACTGCATCCCTCACTCCCACACATTGACGAATTCACACGGAAATTGCGTCGCTATGAATTACTATGGGTTCTATGACTTCTCCTTCTAAATCAAGTAACGTTTCTATGGAAACGACAGGACTTTTTTTTGGGATACGACAATCTAATTTCCGATCCACTAATCCTTCTTTACTGCATCCCCCACTCACAAACATTGACGAATACACACTGAAATTGCGTCGCTATGAAATACGAGTACTATGTGTTCTAAGGCATTTCTTTCTAAATCGAGTAACGTTTCTATGGAAACGACAGGATTTTTTCTTGAGATACGACAATCACATTTCCGATCCACTAATCCTTCTTTACTGCATCGCTCACCCCCACACATTGACGAATTCACACGGAAATTGCGTCGCTATGAATTACAATGGGTTCTATGACTTCTCCTGCTAAATCAAGTAACGTTTCTATGGAAACGACAGGACTTTTTTTTGGGATACGACAATCTCATTTCCGATCCACTAATCCTTCTTTACTGCATCCCTCACTCCCAAACATTGACGAATTCACACGGAAATTGCGTCGCTGTGAAATACTATGTGTTCTAAGAAATTTCCTTCTAAATCGAGTATCGTTTCTATGGAAACGACAGGATTTTCTTTTGGGATACGACAATCTCATTTCAGATCCACTAATCCTTCTTTACTGCATCCCTCACTCCCACACATTGACGAATTCAAACGGAAATTGCGTCGCTATGAACTACTATGTGCTCTAAGACATTTCCTTCTAAATCGAGTAACGTTTCTATGGAAACGACAGGATTTTCTTTTGGGATACGACAATCTCATTTCCGATCCACTAATCCTTCTTTACTGCATCCCTCACTCCCACACATTGACGAATTCACACGGAAATTGCGTCGCTATGAAATACGAGTACTATGTGTTCTAAGACATTTCCTTCTAAATCGAGTAACGTTTCTATGGAAACGACAGGATTTTCTTTTGGGATACGACAATCACATTTCCGATCCACTAATCCTTCTTTACTGCATCCCTCACTCCCAAAAATTGACGAATTCACACGGAAATTCCGTCGCTATGAAATACGAGTACTATGTGTTCTAAGACATTTCCTTCTAAATCGAGTAACGTTTCTATGGAAACGAACGGATTTTCTTTTGGGATACGACAATCTCATTTCCGATCCACTAATCCTTCTTTACTGCATCCCTCACTCCCAAACATTGACGAATTCACACGGAAATTCCGTCGCTATGAAATACGAGTACTATGTGTTCTAAGACATTTCCTTCTAAATCGAGGAACGTTTCTATGGAAACGACAGGATTTTCTTTTGGGATACGACAATCACATTTCCGATCCACTAATCCTTCTTTACTGCATCCCTCACTCCCAAATATTGACGAATTCACACGGAAATTGGGTCGCTATGAAATACTATGTTTTCTAAGACATTTCTTTCTAAATCGAGTAACGTTTCTATGGAAACGACAGGATTTTCTTTTGGGATACGACAATCTCATTTCCTATCCACTAATCCTTCTTTACTGCATCCCTCACTCCCACACATTGACGAATTCACACGGAAATTGCGTCGCTATGAAATACGAGTACTATGTGTTCTAAGACATTTCCTTCTAAATCGAGTAACGTTTCTATGGAAACGACAGGATTTTCTTTTGGGATACGACAATCACATTTCCGATCCACTAATCCTTCTTTACTGCATCCCTCACTCCCAATCATTGACGAATTAACATGGAAATTCCGTCGCTATGAAATGCGAGTACTATGTGTTCTAAGACATGTCCTTCTAAATCGAGTAACGTTTCTATGGAAACGACAGGATTTTCTTTTGGGATACGACAATCTCATTTCCGATCCACTAATCCTTCTTTACTGCGTCCCTCACTCCCACACATTGACGAATTCACACGGAAATTGCGTCGCTATGAAATACTATGTGTTCTAAGACATTTCCTTCTAAATCGAGTAACGTTTCTATGGAAACGACAGGATTTTCTTTTGGGATACGACAATCACATTTCCGATCCACTAATCCTTCTTTACTGCATCCCTCACTCCCACACATTGACGAATTCACACGGAAATTGCGTCGCCATGAAATACGAGTACTTTGAGTTCTAAGACATTTCCTTCTAAATCGAGTAACGTTTCTATGGAAATACAGGATTTTCTTTTGGGATACGACAATCACATTTCCGATCCACTAATCCTTCTTTACTGCATCCCTCACTCCCAAACATTGACGAATTTACACGGAAATTGCCTCGCTATGAAATACGAGTACTATGTGTTCTAAGACATTTTATTCTAAATCGAGTAACGTTTCTATGGAAACGACAGGATTTTCTTTTGGGATATGACAATCTCATTTCCGATCCACTAATCCTTCTTTACTGCATCCCTCACTCGCACACATTGACGAATTCACACGGAAATTGCGTCGCTACGAAATACGAGTACTATGTGTTCTAAGACATTTCCTTCTAAATCGAGTAACGTTTCTATGGAAACGACAGGATTTTCTTTTGGGATACGACAATCTAATTTCCGATCCACTAATCCTTCTTTACTGCATCCCCCATTCCCAAACATTGACGAATTCACACGGAAATTGCGTCGCTATGAAATACGAGTACTATGTGTTCTAAGGCATTTCCTTCTAAATCGAGTAACGTTTCTATGGAAACGACAGGATTTTCTTTTGGGATATGACAATCACATGTCCGATCCACTAATCCTTCTTTACTGCATCCCTCACTCCCACACATTGACGAATTCACACGGAAATTCCGTCGCTATGAATTACTATGGGTTCTATGACTTCTCCTTCTAAATCAAGTAACGTTTCTATGGAAACGACAGGACTTTCTTTTGGGATACGACAATCACATTTCCGATCCACTAGTCCTTCTTTACTGCATCCCTCACTCCCAAACATTGACGAATTCACACGGAAATTGCGTCGCTATGAAATACTATGTATTCTAAGACATTCCTTTCTAAATCGAGTAACGTTTCTATGGAAACGACAGGATTTTCTTTTGGGATACGACAATCTCATTTCCGATCCACTAATCCTTCTTTACTGCATCCCTCACTCCCACACATTGACGAATTCACACGGAAATTGCGTCGCTATGAAATACGAGTACTATGTGTTCTAAGACATTTCCATCTAAATCAAGTAACGTTTCTATGGAAACGACAGGATTTTTTTTTGAGATACGACAATCACATTTCCGATCCACTAATCCTTCTTTACTGCATCCCTCACTCCCACACATTGACGAATTCACACGGAAATTGCGTCGCTATGAATTACAATGGGTTCTATGACCTCTCCTGCTAAATCAAGTAACGTTTCTATGGAAACGACAGGACTTTTTTTTGGGATACGACAATCTCATTTCCGATCCACTAATCCTTCTTTACTGCATCCCTCACTCCCAAACATTGACGAATTCACACGGAAATTGCGTCGCTATGAAATACTATGTGTTCTAAGACATTTCCTACTAAATCGAGTAACGTTTCTATGGAAACGACAGGATTTTCTTTTGGGATACGACAATCTCATTTCAGATCCACTAATCCTTCTTTACTGCATCCCTCACTCCCACACATTGACGAATTCAAACGGAAATTGCGTCGCTATGAAATACTATGTGTTCTAAGACATTTCCTTCTAAATCGAGTAACGTTTCTATGGGAACGACAGGATTTTCTTTTGGGATACGACAATCTCATTTCCGATCCACTAATCCTTCTTTACTGCATCCCTCACTTCCACACATTGACGAATTCACACGGAAATTGCGTCGCTATGAAATACGAGTACTATGTGTTCTAAGACATTTCCTTCTAAATCGAGTAACGTTTCTATGGAAACGACAGGATTTTCTTTTGGGATACGACAAACACATTTCCGATCCACTAATCCTTCTTTACTGCATCCCTCACTCCCACACATTCACGAATTCACACGGAAATTGCGTCGCTACGAAATACGAGTACTATGTGTTCTAAGACATTTCCTTCTAAATCGAGTAACGTTCCTATGGAAACGACAGGATTTTCTTTTGGGATACGACAATCTCATTTCCGATCCACTAATCCTTCTTTACTGCATCTCTCACTCCAAAACATTGACGAATTCACACGGAAATTCCGTCGCTATGAAATACGAGTACTATGTGTTCTAAGACATTTCTTTCTAAATCGAGTAACGTTTCTATGGAAACGACAGGATTTTCTTTTGGGATACGACAATCACATTTCCGATCCACTAATCCTTCTTTACTGCATCCCTCACTCCCAAATATTGACGAATTCACACGGAAATTGGGTCGCTATGAAATACTATGTGTTCTAAGACATTTCTTTCTAAATCGAGTAACGTTTCAATGGAAACGACAGGATTTTCTTTTGGGATACGACAATCTCATTTCCGATCCACTAATCTTTCTTTACTGCATCCTTCACTCTCACACATTGACAAATTCACACGGAAATTGCGTCGCTACGAAATACGAGTACTATGTGTTCTAAGACATTTCCTTCTAATTCGAGTAACGTTCCTATGGAGACGACAGGATTTTCTTGTGCGATACGACAATCTCATTTCCGATCCACTAATCCTTCTTTACTGCATCCCTCACTCCAAAACATTGACGAATTCACACGGAAATTCCGTCGCTATGAAATACGAGTACTATGTGTTCTAAGACATTTCTTTCTAAATCGAGTAACGTTTCTATGGAAACGACAGGATTTTCCTTTGGGATACGACAATCACATTTCCGATCCACTAATCCTTCTTTACTGCATCCCTCACTTCCAAATATTGACGAATTCACACGGAAATTGGGTCGCTATGAAATACTATGTGTTCTAAGACATTTCTTTCTAAATCGAGTAACGTTTCTATGGAAACGACAGGATTTTCTTTTGGGATACGACAATCTCATTTCCGATCCACTAATCCTTCTTTGCTGCATCCCTCACTCCCACACATTGACGAATTCACGCGGAAATTGCGTCGCTATGAAATACGAGTACTATGTGTTCTAAGACATTTCCTTCTAAATCGAGTAACGTTTCTATGGAAACGATAGGATTTTCTTTTGGGATACGACAATCTCATTTCCGATCCACTAATCCTTCTTTTCTGCGTCCCTCACTCCCACACATTGACGAATTCACACGGAAAGTGCGTCGCTATGAAATACTATGTGTTCTAAGACATTTCCTTCTAAATCGAGTAACGTTTCTATGGAAACGACAGGATTTTCTTTTGGGATACGACAATCACATTTCCGATCCACTAATCCTTCTTTACTGCATCCCTCACTCCCAAACATTGACGAATTCACACGGAAATTGCGTCGCTATGAAATACGAGTACTATGTGTTCTAAGACATTTCCTTCTAAATCGAGTAACGTTTCTATTGAAACGACAGGATTTTCTTTTGGGATACGACAATCTCATTTCCGATCCAGAAATCCTTCTTCACTGCATCCATCACTCACACACATTGACGAATTCACACGGAAATTGCGTCGCTACGAAATACGAGTACTATGTGTTCTAAGACATTTCCTTCTAAATCGAGTAACGTTTCTATGGAAACGACAGGATTTTCTTTTGGGATACGACAATCTCATTTCCGATCCACTAATCCTTCTTTACTGCATCCCTCACTCCCAAACACTGACGAATTCACACGAAAATTCCGTCGCTATGAAATACGAGTACTATGTGTTCTAAGACATTTCCTTCTACATCGAGTAACGTTTCTATGGAAACGACAGGATTTTCTTTTGGGATACGACAATCTCATTTCAGATCCACTAATTCTTCTTTACTGCATCCCTCACTCCCAAACATTGACGAATTCACACGGAAATTCCGTCGCTATGAAATACGAGTACTATGTGTTCTAAGACATTTCCTTCTAAATCGAGTAACGTTTCTATGGAAACGATAGGATTTTCTTTTGGGATACGACAATCTCATTTCCGATCCACTAATCCTTCTTTTCTGCGTCCCTCACTCCCACACATTGACGAATTCACACGGAAAGTGCGTCGCTATGAAATACTATGTGTTCTAAGACATTTCCTTCTAAATCGAGTAACGTTTCTATGGAAACGACAGGATTTTCTTTTGGGATACGACAATCACATTTCCGATCCACTAATCCTTCTTTACTGCATCCCTCACTCCCAAACATTGACGAATTCACACGGAAATTGCGTCGCTATGAAATACGAGTACTATGTGTTCTAAGACATTTCCTTCTAAATCGAGTAACGTTTCTATTGAAACGACAGGATTTTCTTTTGGGATACGACAATCTCATTTCCGATCCAGAAATCCTTCTTCACTGCATCCATCACTCACACACATTGACGAATTCACACGGAAATTGCGTCGCTACGAAATACGAGTACTATGTGTTCTAAGACATTTCCTTCTAAATCGAGTAACGTTTCTATGGAAACGACAGGATTTTCTTTTGGGATACGACAATCTCATTTCCGATCCACTAATCCTTCTTTACTGCATCCCTCACTCCCAAACACTGACGAATTCACACGAAAATTCCGTCGCTATGAAATACGAGTACTATGTGTTCTAAGACATTTCCTTCTACATCGAGTAACGTTTCTATGGAAACGACAGGATTTTCTTTTGGGATACGACAATCTCATTTCAGATCCACTAATTCTTCTTTACTGCATCCCTCACTCCCAAACATTGACGAATTCACACGGAAATTCCGTCGCTATGAAATACGAGTACTATGTGTTCTAAGACATTTCCTTCTAAATCGAGTAACGTTTCTATGGAAACGATAGGATTTTCTTTTGGGATACGACAATCTCATTTCCGATCCACTAATCCTTCTTTTCTGCGTCCCTCACTCCCACACATTGACGAATTCACACGGAAAGTGCGTCGCTATGAAATACTATGTGTTCTAAGACATTTCCTTCTAAATCGAGTAACGTTTCTATGGAAACGACAGGATTTTCTTTTGGGATACGACAATCACATTTCCGATCCACTAATCCTTCTTTACTGCATCCCTCACTCCCAAACATTGACGAATTCACACGGAAATTGCGTCGCTATGAAATACGAGTACTATGTGTTCTAAGACATTTCCTTCTAAATCGAGTAACGTTTCTATTGAAACGACAGGATTTTCTTTTGGGATACGACAATCTCATTTCCGATCCAGAAATCCTTCTTCACTGCATCCATCACTCACACACATTGACGAATTCACACGGAAATTGCGTCGCTACGAAATACGAGTACTATGTGTTCTAAGACATTTCCTTCTAAATCGAGTAACGTTTCTATGGAAACGACAGGATTTTCTTTTGGGATACGACAATCTCATTTCCGATCCACTAATCCTTCTTTACTGCATCCCTCACTCCCAAACACTGACGAATTCACACGAAAATTCCGTCGCTATGAAATACGAGTACTATGTGTTCTAAGACATTTCCTTCTACATCGAGTAACGTTTCTATGGAAACGACAGGATTTTCTTTTGGGATACGACAATCTCATTTCAGATCCACTAATTCTTCTTTACTGCATCCCTCACTCCCAAACATTGACGAATTCACACGGAAATTCCGTCGCTATGAAATACGAGTACTATGTGTTCTAAGACATTTCCTTCTAAATCGAGTAACGTTTCTATGGAAACGACAGGATTTTCTTTTCGGATACGACTATCACATTTCCGATCCAGTAATGCTTCTTTACTGCATCCCTCACTCCCGAACATTGACGAATTCACACGGAAATTGCGTCGCTATGAAATACTTTGTGTTCTAAGACATTTCTTTCTAAATCGAGTAACGTTTCTATGGAAACGACTGGATTTTCTTTTGGGATACGACAATCTCATTTCCGATCCACTAATCCTTCTTTACTGCATCCCTCACTCGGTCACATTGGCGAATTCATACGGAAATTGCGTCGCTATGAAATACGAGTACTATGTGTTCTAAGACATTTCCTTCTGAATCGAGTAACGTTCCTATGGAAACGACAGGATTTTCTTTTGGGATACGACAATCACATTTCCGATCCACTAATTCTTCTTTACTGCATCCCTCACTCCCACACATTGACGAATTCACACGGAAATTGCGTCGCTATGAATTACTATGGGTTCTATGACTTCTCCTTCTAAATCAAGTAACGTTTCTATGGAAACGACAGGACTTTTTTTTGGGATACGACAATCTAATTTCCGATCCACTAATCCTTCTTTACTGCATCCCCCACTCCCAAACATTGACGAATACACACTGAAATTGCGTCGCTATGAAATACGAGTACTATGTGTTCTAAGGCATTTCTTTCTAAATCGAGTAACGTTTCTATGGAAACGACAGGATTTTTTCTTGAGATACGACAATCACATTTCCGATCCACTAATCCTTCTTTACTGCATCGCTCACCCCCACACATTGACGAATTCACACGGAAATTGCGTCGCTATGAATTACAATGGGTTCTATGACTTCTCCTGCTAAATCAAGTAACGTTTCTATGGAAACGACAGGACTTTTTTTTGGGATACGACAATCTCATTTCCGATCCACTAATCCTTCTTTACTGCATCCCTCACTCCCAAACATTGACGAATTCACACGGAAATTGCGTCGCTGTGAAATACTATGTGTTCTAAGACATTTCCTTCTAAATCGAGTATCGTTTCTATGGAAACGACAGGATTTTCTTTTGGGATACGACAATCTCATTTCAGATCCACTAATCCTTCTTTACTGCATCCCTCACTCCCACACATTGACGAATTCAAACGGAAATTGCGTCGCTATGAACTACTATGTGCTCTAAGACATTTCCTTCTAAATCGAGTAACGTTTCTATGGAAACGACAGGATTTTCTTTTGGGATACGACAATCTCATTTCCGATCCACTAATCCTTCTTTACTGCATCCCTCACTCCCACACATTGACGAATTCACACGGAAATTGCGTAGCTATGAAATACGAGTACTATGTGTTCTAAGACATTTCCTTCTAAATCGAGTAACGTTTCTATGGAAACGACAGGATTTTCTTTTGGGATACGACAATCACATTTCCGATAGACTAATCCTTCTTTACTGCATCCCTCACTCCCAAACATTGACGAATTCACACGGAAATTCCGTCGCTATGAAATACGAGTACTATGTGTTCTAAGACATTTCCTTCTAAATCGAGTAACGTTTCTATGGAAACGACAGGATTTTCTTTTGGGATACGACAATCTCATTTCCGATCCACTAATCCTTCTTTACTGCATCCCTCACTCCCAAACATTGACGAATTCACACGGAAATTCCGTCGCTATGAAATACGAGTACTATGTGTTCTAAGACATTTCCTTCTAAATCGAGGAACGTTTCTATGGAAACGACAGGATTTTCTTTTGGGATACGACAATCACATTTCCGATCCACTAATCCTTCTTTACTGCATCCCTCACTCCCAAATATTGACGAATTCACACGGAAATTGGGTCGCTATGAAATACTATGTTTTCTAAGACATTTCTTTCTAAATCGAGTAACGTTTCTATGGAAACGACAGGATTTTCTTTTGGGATACGACAATCTCATTTCCGATCCACTAATCCTTCTTTACTGCATCCCTCACTCCCACACATTGACGAATTCACACGGAAATTGCGTCGCTATGAAATACGAGTACTATGTGTTCTAAGACATTTCCTTCTAAATCGAGTAACGTTTCTATGGAAACGACAGGATTTTCTTTTTGGATACGACAATCACATTTCCGATCCACTAATCCTTCTTTACTGCATCCCTCACTCCCAATCATTGACGAATTAACATGGAAATTCCGTCGCTATGAAATGCGAGTACTATGTGTTCTAAGACATGTCCTTCTAAATCGAGTAACGTTTCTATGGAAACGACAGGATTTTCTTTTGGGATACGACAATCTCATTTCCGATCCACTAATCCTTCTTTACTGCGTCCCTCACTCCCACACATTGACGAATTCACACGGAAATTGCGTCGCTATGAAATACTATGTGTTCTAAGACATTTCCTTCTAAATCGAGTAACGTTTCTATGGAAACGACAGGATTTTCTTTTGGGATACGACAATCACATTTCCGATCCACTAATCCTTCTTTACTGCAAATGGCTCTGAGCACTATGGGACTCAACTGCTGAGGTTATTAGTCCCCTAGATCATAGAACTAGTTAAACCTAACTAACCTAAGGACATCACAAACTTCCATGCCCGAGGCCGGATTCGAACCTGCGACCGTAGCGGTCTTGCGGTTCCAGACTCTTTACTGCATCCCTCACTCTCACACATTGACGAATTCACACGGAAATTGCGTCGCCATGAAATACGAGTACTTTGAGTTCTAAGACATTTCCTTCTAAATCGAGTAACGTTTCTATGGAAATACAGGTTTTTCTTTTGGGATACGACAATCACATTTCCGATCCACTAATCCTTCTTTACTGCATCCCTCACTCCCAAACATTGACGAATTTACACGGAAATTGCGTCGCTATGAAATACGAGTACTATGTGTTCTAAGACATTTTATTCTAAATCGAGTAACGTTTCTATGGAAACGACAGGATTTTCTTTTGGGATATGACAATCTCATTTCCGATCCACTAATCCTTCTTTACTGCATCCCTCACTCGCACACATTGACGAATTCACACGGAAATTGCGTCGCTACGAAATACGAGTACTATGTGTTCTAAGACATTTCCTTCTAAATCGAGTAACGTTTCTATGGAAACGACAGGATTTTCTTTTGGGATACGACAATCTAATTTCCGATCCACTAATCCTTCTTTACTGCATCCCCCATTCCCAAACATTGACGAATTCACACGGAAATTGCGTCGCTATGAAATACGAGTACTATGTGTTCTAAGGCATTTCCTTCTAAATAGAGTAACGTTCCTATGGAAACGACAGGATTTTCTTTTGGGATATGACAATCACATGTCCGATCCACTAATCCTTCTTTACTGCATCCCTCACTCCCACACATTGACGAATTCACACGGAAATTCCGTCGCTATGAATTACTATGGGTTCTATGACTTCTCCTTCTAAATCAAGTAACGTTTCTATGGAAACGACAGGACTTTCTTTTGGGATACGACAATCACATTTCCGATCCACTAATCCTTCTTTACTGCATCCCTCACTCCCAAACATTGACGAATTCACACGGAAATTGCGTCGCTATGAAATACTATGTGTTCTAAGACATTTCTTTCTAAATCGAGTAACGTTTCTATGGAAACGACAGGATTTTCTTTTGGGATACGACAATCTCATTTCCGATCCACTAATCCTTCTTTACTGCATCCCTCACTCCCACACATTGACGAATTCACACGGAAATTGCGTCGCTATGAAATACGAGTACTATGTGTTCTAAGACATTTCCATCTAAATCGAGTAACGTTTCTATGGAAACGACAGGATTTTTTTTTGAGATACGACAATCACATTTCTGATCCACTAATCCTTCTTTACTGCATCCCTCACTCCCACACATTGTCGAATTCACACGGAAATTGCGTCGCTATGAATTACAATGGGTTCTATGACCTCTCCTGCTAAATCATGTAACGTTTCTATAGAAACGACAGGACTTTTTTTTGGGATACGACAGTCTCATTTCCGATCCACTAATCCTTCTTTACTGCATCCCTCACTCCCAAACATTGACGAATTCACACGGAAATTGCGTCGCTATGAAATACTATGTGTTCTAAGACATTTCCTTCTAAATCGAGTAACGTTTCTATGGAAACGACAGGATTTTCTTTTGGGATACGACAATCTCGTTTCAGATCCACTAATCCTTCTTTACTGCATCCCTCACTCCCACACATTGACGAATTCAAACGGAAATTGCGTCGCTATGAAATACTATGTGTTCTAAGACACATTCCTTCTAAATCGAGTAACGTTTCTATGGAAACGACAGGATTTTCTTTTGGGATACGACAATCTCATTTCCGATCCACTAATCCTTCTTTACTGCATCCCTCACTTCCACACATTGACGAATTCACACGGAAATTGCGTCGCTATGAAATACGAGTACTATGTGTTCTACGACATTTCCTTCTAAATCGAGTAACGTTTCTAAGGAAACGACAGGATTTTCTTTTGGGATACGACAATCACATTTCCGATCCACTAATCCTTCTTTACTGCATCCCTCACTCCCACACATTCACGAATTCACACGGAAATTGCGTCGCTATGAAATACGAGTACCATGTGTTCTAAGACATTTCCTTCTAAATCGAGTAACGTTTCTATGGAAACGACAGGATTTTCTTTTGGGATACGACAATCTCATTTCCGATCCACTAATCCTTCTTTACTGCATCCCTCACTCTCACACATTGACAAATTCACACGGAAATTGCGTCGCTACGAAATACGAGTACTATGTGTTCTAAGACATTTCCTTCTAAATCGAGTAACGTTCCTATGGAAACGACAGGATTTTCTTTTGGGATACGACAATCTCATTTCCGATCCACTAATCCTTCTTTACTGCATCTCTCACTCCAAAACATTGACGAATTCACACGGAAATTCCGTCGCTATGAAATACGAGTACTATGTGTTCTAAGACATTTCTTTCTAAATCGAGTAACGTTTCTATGGAAACGACAGGATTTTCTTTTGGGATACGACAATCACATTTCCGATCCACTAATCCTTCTTTACTGCATCCCTCACTCCCAAATATTGACGAATTCACACGGAAATTGGGTCGCTATGAAATACTATGTGTTCTAAGACATTTCTTTCTAAATCGAGTAACGTTTCAATGGAAACGACAGGATTTTCTTTTGGGATACGACAATCTCATTTCCGATCCACTAATCCTTCTTTACTGCATCCCTCACTCCCACACATTGACGAATTCACACGGAAATTGCGTCGCTATGAAATACGAGTACTATGTGTTCTAAGACATTTCCTTCTAAATCGAGTAACGTTTCTATGGAAACGACAGGATTTTCTTTTGGGATACGACAATCACATTTCCGATCCACTAATCCTTCTTTACTGCATCCCTCACTCCCACACATTCACGAATTCACACGGAAATTGCGTCGCTATGAAATACGAGTACCATGTGTTCTAAGACATTTCCTTCTAAATCGAGTAACGTTTCTATGGAAACGACAGGATTTTCTTTTGGGATACGACAATCTCATTTCCGATCCACTAATCCTTCTTTACTGCATCCCTCACTCTCACACATTGACAAATTCACACGGAAATTGCGTCGCTACGAAATACGAGTACTATGTGTTCTAAGACATTTCCTTCTACATCGAGTAACGTTTCTATGGAAACGACAGGATTTTCTTTTGGGATACTACAATCTCATTTCAGATCCACTAATTCTTCTTTACTGCATCCCTCACTCCCAAACATTGACGAATTCACACGGAAATTCCGTCGCTATGAAATACGAGTACTATGTGTTCTAAGACATTTCCTTCTAAATCGAGTAACGTTTCTATGGAAACGACAGGATTTTCTTTTGGGATACGACTATCACATTTCCGATCCAGTAATGCTTCTTTACTGCATCCCTCACTCCCAAACATTGACGAATTCACACGGAAATTGCGTCGCTATGAAATACTTTGTGTTCTAAGACATTTCTTTCTAAATCGAGTAACGTTTCTATGGAAACGACTGGATTTTCTTTTGGGATACGACAATCTCATTTCCGATCCACTAATCCTTCTTTACTGCATCCCTCACTCCCACACATTGACGAATTCACACGGAAATTGCGACGCTATGAAATACGAGTACTATGTGTTCTAAGACATTTCCTTCTGAATCGAGTAACGTTCCTATGGAAACGACAGGATTTTCTTTTGGGATACGACAATCACATTTCCGATCCACTAATTCTTCTTTACTGCATCCCTCACTCCCACACATTGACGAATTCACACGGAAATTGCGTCGCTATGAATTACTATGGGTTGTATGACTTCTCCTTCTAAATCAAGTAACGTTTCTATGGAAACGACAGGACTTTTTTTTGGGATACGACAATCTAATTTCCGATCCACTAATCCTTCTTTACTGCATCCCCCACTCCCAAACATTGACGAATACACACTGAAATTGCGTCGCTATGAAATACGAGTACTATGTGTTCTAAGGCATTTCTTTCTAAATCGAGTAACGTTTCTATGGAAACGACAGGATTTTTTCTTGACATACGACAATCACATTTCCGATCCACTAATCCTTCTTTACTGCATCGCTCACCCCCACACATTGACGAATTCACACGGAAATTGCGTCGCTATGAATTACAATGGGTTCTATGACTTCTCCTGCTAAATCAAGTAACGTTTCTATGGAAACGACAGGACTTTTTTTTGGGATACGACAATCTCATTTCCGATCCACTAATCCTTCTTTACTGCATCCCTCACTCCCAAACATTGACGAATTCACACGGAAATTGCGTCGCTGTGAAATACTATGTGTTCTAAGACATTTCCTTCTAAATCGAGTATCGTTTCTATGGAAACGACAGGATTTTCTTTTGGGATACGACAATCTCATTTCAGATCCACTAATCCTTCTTTACTGCATCCCTCACTCCCACACATTGACGAATTCAAACGGAAATTGCGTCGCTATGAACTACTATGTGCTCTAAGACATTTCCTTCTAAATCGAGTAACGTTTCTATGGAAACGACAGGATTTTCTTTTGGGATACGACAATCTCATTTCCGATCCACTAATCCTTCTTTACTGCATCCCTCACTCCCACACATTGACGAATTCACACGGAAATTGCGTCGCTATGAAATACGAGTACTATGTGTTCTAAGACATTTCCTTCTAAATCGAGTAACGTTTCTATGGAAACGACAGGATTTTCTTTTCGGATACGACAATCTCATTTCCGATCCACTAATCCTTCTTTACTGCATCCCTCACTCCCAAACATTGACGAATTCACACGGAAATTCCGTCGCTATGAAATACGAGTACTATGTGTTCTAAGACATTTCCTTCTAAATCGAGGAACGTTTCTATGGAAACGACAGGATTTTCTTTTGGGATACGACAATCACATTTCCGATCCACTAATCCTTCTTTACTGCATCCCTCACTCCCAAATATTGACGAATTCACACGGAAATTGGGTCGCTATGAAATACTATGTTTTCTAAGACATTTCTTTCTAAATCGAGTAACGTTTCTATGGAAACGACAGGATTTTCTTTTGGGATACGACAATCTCATTTCCGATCCACTAATCCTTCTTTACTGCATCCCTCACTCCCACACATTGACGAATTCACACGGAAATTGCGTCGCTATGAAATACGAGTACTATGTGTTCTAAGACATTTCCTTCTAAATCGAGTAACGTTTCTATGGAAACGACAGGATTTTCTTTTGGGATACGACAATCACATTTCCGATCCACTAATCCTTCTTTACTGCATCCCTCACTCCCAATCATTGACGAATTAACATGGAAATTCCGTCGCTATGAAATGCGAGTACTATGTGTTCTAAGACATGTCCTTCTAAATCGAGTAACGTTTCTATGGAAACGACAGGATTTTCTTTTGGGATACGACAATCTCATTTCCGATCCACTAATCCTTCTTTACTGCGTCCCTCACTCCCACACATTGACGAATTCACACGGAAATTGCGTCGCTATGAAATACTATGTGTTCTAAGACATTTCCTTCTAAATCGAGTAACGTTTCTATGGGAACGACAGGATTTTCTTTTGGGATACGACAATCACATTTCCGATCCACTAATCCTTCTTTACTGCATCCCTCACTCCCACACATTGACGAATTCACACGGAAATTGCGTCGCCATGAAATACGAGTACTTTGAGTTCTAAGACATTTCCTTCTAAATCGAGTAACGTTTCTATGGAAATACAGGATTTTCTTTTGGGATACGACAATCACATTTCCGATCCACTAATCCTTCTTTACTGCATCCCTCACTCCCAAACATTGACGAATTTACACGGAAATTGCGTCGCTATGAAATACGAGTACTATGTGTTCTAAGACATTTTATTCTAAATCGAGTAACGTTTCTATGGAAACGACAGGATTTTCTTTTGGGATATGACAATCTCATTTCCGATCCACTAATCCTTCTTTACTGCATCCCTCACTCGCACACATTGACGAATTCACACGGAAATTGCGTCGCTACGAAATACGAGTACTATGTGTTCTAAGACATTTCCTTCTAAATCGAGTAACGTTTCTATGGAAACGACAGGATTTTCTTTTGGGATACGACAATCTAATTTCCGATCCACTAATCCTTCTTTACTGCATCCCCCATTCCCAAACATTAGCGAATTCACACGGAAATTGCGTCGCTATGAAATACGAGTACTATGTGTTCTAAGGCATTTCCTTCTAAATCGAGTAACGTTTCTATGGAAACGACAGGATTTTCTTTTGGGATATGACAATCACATGTCCGATCCACTAATCCTTCTTTACTGCATCCCTCACTCCCACACATTGACGAATTCACACGGAAATTCCGTCGCTATGAATTACTATGGGTTCTATGACTTCTCCTTCTAAATCAAGTAACGTTTCTATGGAAACGACTGGACTTTCTTTTGGGATACGACAATCACATTTCCGATCCACTAATCCTTCTTTACTGCATCCCTCACTCCCAAACATTGACGAATTCACACGGAAATTGCGTCGCTACGAAATACTATGTGTTCTAAGACATTTCTTTCTAAATCGAGTAACGTTTCTATGGAAACGACAGGATTTTCTTTTGGGATACGACAATCTCATTTCCGATCCACTAATCCTTCTTTACTGCATCCCTCACTCTCACACATTGACAAATTCACACGGAAATTGCGTCGCTACGAAATACGAGTACTATGTGTTCTAAGACATTTCCTTCTAAATCGAGTAACGTTCCTATGGAAACGACAGGATTTTCTTTTGGGATACGACAATCTCATTTCCGATCCACTAATCCTTCTTTACTGCATCTCTCACTCCAAAACATTGACGTATTCACACGGAAATTCCGTCGCTATGAAATACGAGTACTATGTGTTCTAAGACATTTCTTTCTAAATCGAGTAACGTTTCTATGGAAACGACAGGATTTTCTTTTGGGATACGACAATCACATTTCCGATCCACTAATCCTTCTTTACTGCATCCCTCACTCCCAAATATTGACGAATTCACACGGAAATTGGGTCGCTATGAAATACTATGTGTTCTAAGACATTTCTTTCTAAATCGAGTAACGTTTCAATGGAAACGACAGGATTTTCTTTTGGTATACGACAATCTCATTTCCGATCCACTAATCCTTCTTTACTGCATCCCTCACTTGAACACATTGACGAATTCACACGGAAATTGCGTCGCTATGAAATACGAGTACTATGTGTTCTAAGACATTTCCTTCTAAATCGAGTAACGTTTCTATGGAAACGACAGGATTTTCTTTTGGGATACGACAATCACATTTCCGATCCACTAATCCTTCCTTACTGCATCCCTCACTCCCACACATTCACGAATTCACACGGAAATTGCGTCGCTATGAAATACGAGTACCATGTGTTCTAAGACATTTCCTTCTAAATCGAATAACGTTTCTATGGAAACGACAGGATTTTCTTTTGGGATACGACAATCTCATTTCCGATCCACTAATCCTTCTTTACTGCATCCCTCACTCTCACACATTGACAAATTCACACGGAAATTGCGTCGCTACGAAATACGAGTACTATGTGTTCTAAGACATTTCCTTCTAAATCGAGTAACGGTCCTATGGAAACGACAGGATTTTCTTTTGGGATACGACAATCTCATTTCCGATCCACTAATCCTTCTTTACTGCATCTCTCACTCCAAAACATTGACGTATTCACACGGAAATTCCGTCGCTATGAAATACGAGTACTATGTGTTCTAAGACATTTCTTTCTAAATCGAGTAACGTTTCTATGGAAACGACAGGATTTTCTTTTGGGATACGACAATCACATTTCCGATCCACTAATCCTTCTTTACTGCATCCCTCACTCCCAAATATTGACGAATTCACACGGAAATTGGGTCGCTATGAAATACTATGTGTTCTAAGACATTTCTTTCTAAATCGAGTAACGTTTCAATGGAAACGACAGGATTTTCTTTTGGTATACGACAATCTCATTTCCGATCCACTAATCCTTCTTTACTGCATCCCTCACTCCCACACATTGACGAATTCACACGGAAATTGGGTCGCTATGAAATACGAGTACTATGTGTTCTAAGACATTTCCTTCTAAATCGAGTAACGTTTCTATGGAAACGACAGGATTTTCTTTTGGGAAACGACAATCACATTTCCGATCCACTAATCGTTTTTTACTGCATCCCTCACTCCCAAACATTGACGAAATAACATGGAAATTCCAACGCTATGAAATACGAGTACTATGTGTTCTAAGACATTTCCTTCTAAATCGAGTAACGTTTCTATGGAAACGACAGGATTTTCTTTTGGGATACGACAATCTCATTTCCGATCCACTAATCCTTCTTTACTGCGTCCCTCACTCCCACACATTGACGAATTCACACGGAAGTTGCGTCGCTATGAAATACAATGTGTTCTAAGACATTTCCTTCTAAATCGAGTAACGTATCAATGGAAACGACAGGATTTTCTTTTGGGATACGACAATCACATTTCCGATCCACTAATCCTTCTTTACTGCATCCCTCACTCCCACACATTGACGAATTCACACGGAAATTGCGTCGCCATGAAATACGAGTACTTTGAGTGCTAAGACATTTCCTTCTAAATCGAGTAACGTTTCTATGGAAACGACAGGATTTTCTTTTGGGATACGACAATCACATTTCCGATCCACTAATCCTTCTTTACTGCATCCCTCACTCCCAAACATTGACGAATTCACACGGAAATTGCGTCGCTATGAAATACGAGTACTATGTGTTCTAAGACATTTCCTTCTAAATCGAGCAACGTTTCTATGGAAACGACAGGATTTTCTTTTGGGATACGACAATCTCATTTCCGATCTACTAATCCTTCTTTACTGCATCCCTCACTCACACACATTGACGAATTCACACGGAAATTGCGTCGCTACGAAATACGAGTACTATGTGTTCTAAGACATTTCCTTCTAAATCGAGTAACGTTTCTATGGAAACGACAGGATTTTCTTTTGGGATACGACAATCTCATTTACGATCCACTAATCCTTCTTTACTGCATCCCTCACTCCCAACACTGACGAATTCACACGGAAATTCCGTCGCTATGAAATACGAGTACTATGTGTTCTAAGACATTTCCTTCTACATCGAGTAACGTTTCTATTGAAACGACAGGATTTTCTTTTGGGATATAACAATCTCATTACCGATCACTAATTCTTCTTTACTGCATCCCTCACTCCCAAACATTGACGAATGCACACAGAAATTACGTCGCTATAAAATACGAGTACTATGTGTTCTAAGACATTTCCTTCTAAATCGAGTAACATTTCTATGGAAACGACAGGATTTTCTTTTGGGATACGACTATCACATTTCCGATCCACTAATCCTTCTTTACTGCATCCCGCACTCCCAAACATTGACGAATTCACACGGAAATTGCGTCGCTATGAAATACTTTGTGTTCTAAGACATTTCTTTCTAAATCGAGTAACGTTTCTATGGAAACGACTGGATTTTCTTTTGGGATACGACAATCTCATTTCCGATCCACTAATCCTTCTTTACTGCATCCCTCACTCCCATACACTGACGAATTCACACGGAAATTGCGTCGCTATGAAATACGAGTACTATGTGTTCTAAGACATTTCCTTCTGAATCGAGTAACGTTCCTATGGAAACGACAGGATTTTCTTTTGGGATACGACAATCACATTTCCGATCCACTAATCCTTCTTTACTGCATCCCTCACTTCCACACATTGACGAATTCACATGGAAATTGCGTCGCTATGAATTACTATGGGTGTTATGACTTCTCCTTCTAAATCAAGTAACGTTTCTATGGAAACGACAGGACTTTTTTTTGGGATACGACAATCTCATTTCCGATCCACTAATCCTTCTTTACTGCATCCCCCACTCCCAAACATTGACGAATTCACACGGAAATTGCGTCGCTATGAAATACGAGTACTATTTGTTCTAAGGCATTTCCTTCTAAATCGAGTAACGTTTCTATGGAAACGACAGGATTTTCTTTTGGGATACGACAATCACATGTCCGATCCACTAATCCTTCTTTACTGCATCCCTCACTCCCACACATTGACGAATTCACACGGAAATTCCGTCGCTATGAATTACTACGGGTTGTATGACTTCTCCTTCTAAATCAAGTAACGTATCTATGGAAACGACAGGACTTTCTTTTGGGATACGACAATCACATTTCCGATCCACTAATCCTTCTTTACTGCATCCCTCACTCCCAAACATTGACGAATTCACACGGAAATTGCGTCGCTATGAAATACTATGTGTTCTAAGACACTTCTTTCTAAATCGAGTAACGTTTCTATGGAAACGACAGGATTTTCTTTTGGGATACGACAATCTCATTTCCGATCCACTAATCCTTCTTTACTGCATCCCTCACTCCCACAAATTGACGAATTCACACGGAAATTGCGTCGCTATGAAATACGAGTACTATGTGTTCTAAGACATTTCCTTCTAAATCGAGTAACGTTTCTATGGAAACGACAGGATTTTTTTTTTTGAGATACGACAATCACATTTCCGATCCACTAATCCTTCTTTACTGCATCCCTCACTCCCACACATTGATGAATTCACATGGAAATTCCGTCGCTATGAAATACTATGTGTTCTAAGACATTTCCTTCTAATTCGAGTAACGTTTCTATGGAAACGACAAAATTATCTTTTGGGATACGACAATCTCATTTCCGATCCACTAATCCTTCTTTACTGCATCCCTCACTCCCAAAAATTTACGAATTCACGCGGTAATTCCGTCGCTATGAAATACGAGTACTATGTGTTCTAAGATATTTCATTCTAAATCGAGTAACGTTTCTATGGAAACGACAGGATTTTCTTTTGGGATACGACAAACACATTTCCGATCCATAAATCCTTCTTTACTGCATCCCTCACTCCCACACATTGACGAATTCACACGGAAATTGCGTCGACATGAATTACTATGGGTTCTATGACTTCTCCTTCTCAATCAAGTAACGTTTCTATGGAAACGACAGGACTTTTTTTTTGGGATACGACAATCTCATTTCCGATCCACTAATCTTTCTTTACTGCATCCATCACTCCCAAACATTGACGAATTCACAGTGATATTGCGTCGCTATGAAATACTATGTGTTCTAAGACATTTCCTTCTAAATCGAGTAACGTTTCTATGGAAACGACAGGATTTTCTTTTGGGATACGACAATCACATTTCCGATCCACTAATCCTTCTTTACTGCATTCGTCACTCCCAAACATTGACGAATTCACACGGAAATTGCGTCGCTATGAAATACTATGTGTTCTAAGACAATTCTTTCTAAATCGAGTAACGTTTCTATGGAAACGACAGGATTTTCTTTTGGGATACGACAATCTCATTTCCGATTAACTAATCCTTCTTTACTGCATCCCTCACTCCCAAACATTGACGAATTCACACGGAAATTGCGTCGCTATGAAATACGAGTACTATGTGTTCTAAGACATTTCCTTCTAAATCGAGTAACGTTTCTATGGAAACGACAGGATTTTTTTTTGAGATACGACAATCACATTTCCGATCCACTAATCCTTCTTTACTGCATCCCTCACTCCCACACATTGACGAATTCACACGGAAATTGCGTCGCCATGAAATACGAGTACTTTGAGTGCTAAGACATTTCCTTCTAAATCGAGTAACGTTTCTATGGAAACGACAGGATTTTCTTTTGGGATACGACAATCACATTTCCGATCCACTAATCCTTCTTTACTGCATCCCTCACTCCCAAACATTGACGAATTCACACGGAAATTGCGTCGCTATGAAATACGAGTACTATGTGTTCTAAGACATTTCCTTCTAAATCGAGCAACGTTTCTATGGAAACGACAGGATTTTCTTTTGGGATACGACAATCTCATTTCCGATCTACTAATCCTTCTTTACTGCATCCCTCACTCACACACTTTGACGAATTCACACGGAAATTGCGTCGCTACGAAATACGAGTACTATGTGTTCTAAGACATTTCCTTCTAAATCGAGTAACGTTTCTATGGAAACGACAGGATTTTCTTTTGGGATACGACAATCTCATTTCCGATCCACTAATCCTTCTTTACTGCATCCCTCACTCCCAACACTGACGAATTCACACGGAAATTCCGTCGCTACGAAATACGAGTACTATGTGTTCTAAGACATTTCCTTCTACATCGAGTAACGTTTCTATTGAAGCGACAGGATTTTCTTTTGGGATATAACAATCTCATTACCGATCACTAATTCTTCTTTACTGCATCCCTCACTCCCAAACATTGACGAATTCACACAGAAATTACGTCGCTATAAAATACGAGTACTATGTGTTCTAAGACATTTCTTTCTAAATCGAGTAACGTTTCTATGGAAACAACTGGATTTTCTTTTGGGATACGACAATCTCATTTCCGATCCACTAATCCGTCTTTACTGCATCCCTCACTCCCACACATTGACGAATTCACACGGAAATTGCGTCGCTATGAAATACGAGTACTATGTGTTCTAAGACATTTCCTTCTGAATCGAGTAACGTTCCTATGGAAACGACAGGATTTTCTTTTGGGATACGACAATCACATTTCCAATCCACTAATCCTTCTTTACTGCATCCCTCACTTCCACACATTGACGAATTCACACGGAAATTGCGTCGCTATGAATTACTATGGGTGTTATGACTTCTCCTTCTAAATCAAGTAACGTTTCTATGGAAACGACAGGACTTTTTTTTGGGATACGACAATCTCATTTCCGATCCACTAATCCTTCTTTACTGCATCCCCCACTCCCAAACATTGACGAATTCACACGGAAATTGCGTCGCTATGACATACGAGTACTATGTGTTCTAAGGCATTTCCTTCTAAATCGAGTAACGTTTCTATGGAAACGACAGGATTTTCTTTTGGGATACGACAATCACATGTCCGATCCACTAATCCTTCTTTACTGCATCCCTCACTCCCACACATTGACGAATTCACACGGAAATTGCGTCGCTATGAAATACGAGTACTATGTGTTCTAAGACATTTCCTTCTAAATCGAGTAACGTTTCTATGGAAACGACAGGATTTTTTTTTTGAGATACGACAATCACATTTCCGATCCACTAATCCTTCTTTACTGCATCCCTCACTCCCACACATTGACGAATTCACATGGAAATTCCGTCGCTATGAAATACTATGTGTTCTAAGACATTTCCTTCTAATTCGAGTAACGTTTCTATGGAAACGACAAAATTATCTTTTGGGATACGACAATCTCATTTCCGATCCACTAATCCTTCTTTACTGCATCCCTCACTCCCAAAAATTTACGAATTCACGCGTTAATTCCGTCGCTATGAAATACGAGTACTATGTGTTCTAAGATATTTCATTCTAAATCGAGTAACGTTTCTATGGAAACGACAGGATTTTCTTTTGGGATACGACAAACACATTTCCGATCCATAAATCCTTCTTTACTGCATCCCTCACTCCCACACATTGACGAATTCACACGGAAATTGCGTCGACATGAATTACTATGGGTTCTATGACTTCTCCTTCTCAATCAAGTAACGTTTCTATGGAAACGACAGGACTTTTTTTTTGGGATACGACAATCTCATTTCCGATCCACTAATCTTTCTTTACTGCATCCATCACTCCCAAACATTGACGAATTCACACGGATATTGCGTCGCTATGAAATACTATGTGTTCTAAGACATTTCCTTCTAAATCGAGTAACGTTTCTATGGAAACGACAGGATTTTCTTTTGGGATACGACAATCACATTTCCGATCCACTAATCCTTCTTTACTGCATTCGTCACTCCCAAACATTGACGAATTCACACGGAAATTGCGTCGCTATGAAATACTATGTGTTCTAAGACAATTCTTTCTAAATCGAGTAACGTTTCTATGGAAACGACAGGATTTTCTTTTGGGATACGACAATCTCATTTCCGATTAACTAATCCTTCTTTACTGCATCCCTCACTCCCAAACATTGACGAATTCACACGGAAATTGCGTCGCTATGAAATACGAGTACTATGTGTTCTAAGACATTTCCTTCTAAATCGAGTAACGTTTCTATGGAAACGACAGGATTTTCTTTTGGGATACGACAATCACATTTCCGATCCACTAATCCATCTTTACTGCATCCCTCACTCCCACACATTGACGAATTCACACGGAAATTGCGTCGCTATGAATTACTATGGGTTCTAAGACATTTCCTTCTAAATCGAGTAACGTTTCTATGGAAACGACAGGATTTTCTTTTGGGATACGACAATCACATTTCCGATCCACTAATCCTTCTTTACTGCATCCCTCACTCCCAAACATTGACGAATTCACACGGAAATTGCGTCGCTATGAAATACGAGTACTATGTGTTCTAAGACATTTCCTTCTAAATCGAGCAACGTTTCTATGGAAACGACAGGATTTTCTTTTGGGATACGACAATCTCATTTCCGATCTACTAATCCTTCTTTACTGCATCCCTCACTCACACACATTGACGAATTCACACGGAAATTGCGTCGCTACGAAATACGAGTACTATGTGTTCTAAGACATTTCCTTCTAAATCGAGTAACGTTTCTATGGAAACGACAGGATTTTCTTTTGGGATACGACAATCTCATTTACGATCCACTAATCCTTCTTTACTGCATCCCTCACTCCCAACACTGACGAATTCACACGGAAATTCCGTCGCTATGAAATACGAGTACTATGTGTTCTAAGACATTTCCTTCTACATCGAGTAACGTTTCTATTGAAACGACAGGATTTTCTTTTGGGATATAACAATCTCATTACCGATCACTAATTCTTCTTTACTGCATCCCTCACTCCCAAACATTGACGAATGCACACAGAAATTACGTCGCTATAAAATACGAGTACTATGTGTTCTAAGACATTTCCTTCTAAATCGAGTAACATTTCTATGGAAACGACAGGATTTTCTTTTGGGATACGACTATCACATTTCCGATCCACTAATCCTTCTTTACTGCATCCCGCACTCCCAAACATTGACGAATTCACACGGAAATTGCGTCGCTATGAAATACTTTGTGTTCTAAGACATTTCTTTCTAAATCGAGTAACGTTTCTATGGAAACGACTGGATTTTCTTTTGGGATACGACAATCTCATTTCCGATCCACTAATCCTTCTTTACTGCATCCCTCACTCCCATACACTGACGAATTCACACGGAAATTGCGTCGCTATGAAATACGAGTACTATGTGTTCTAAGACATTTCCTTCTGAATCGAGTAACGTTCCTATGGAAACGACAGGATTTTCTTTTGGGATACGACAATCACATTTCCGATCCACTAATCCTTCTTTACTGCATCCCTCACTTCCACACATTGACGAATTCACACGGAAATTGCGTCGCTATGAATTACTATGGGTGTTATGACTTCTCCTTCTAAATCAAGTAACGTTTCTATGGAAACGACAGGACTTTTTTTTGGGATACGACAATCTCATTTCCGATCCACTAATCCTTCTTTACTGCATCCCCCACTCCCAAACATTGACGAATTCACACGGAAATTGCGTCGCTATGAAATACGAGTACTATTTGTTCTAAGGCATTTCCTTCTAAATCGAGTAACGTTTCTATGGAAACGACAGGATTTTCTTTTGGGATACGACAATCACATGTCCGATCCACTAATCCTTCTTTACTGCATCCCTCACTCCCACACATTGACGAATTCACACGGAAATTCCGTCGCTATGAATTACTACGGGTTGTATGACTTCTCCTTCTAAATCAAGTAACGTATCTATGGAAACGACAGGACTTTCTTTTGGGATACGACAATCACATTTCCGATCCACTAATCCTTCTTTACTGCATCCCTCACTCCCAAACATTGACGAATTCACACGGAAATTGCGTCGCTATGAAATACTATGTGTTCTAAGACACTTCTTTCTAAATCGAGTAACGTTTCTATGGAAACGACAGGATTTTCTTTTGGGATACGACAATCTCATTTCCGATCCACTAATCCTTCTTTACTGCATCCCTCACTCCCACAAATTGACGAATTCACACGGAAATTGCGTCGCTATGAAATACGAGTACTATGTGTTCTAAGACATTTCCTTCTAAATCGAGTAACGTTTCTATGGAAACGACAGGATTTTTTTTTTTGAGATACGACAATCACATTTCCGATCCACTAATCCTTCTTTACTGCATCCCTCACTCCCACACATTGATGAATTCACATGGAAATTCCGTCGCTATGAAATACTATGTGTTCTAAGACATTTCCTTCTAATTCGAGTAACGTTTCTATGGAAACGACAAAATTATCTTTTGGGATACGACAATCTCATTTCCGATCCACTAATCCTTCTTTACTGCATCCCTCACTCCCAAAAATTTACGAATTCACGCGGTAATTCCGTCGCTATGAAATACGAGTACTGTGTGTTCTAAGATATTTCATTCTAAATCGAGTAACGTTTCTATGGAAACGACAGGATTTTCTTTTGGGATACGACAAACACATTTCCGATCCATAAATCCTTCTTTACTGCATCCCTCACTCCCACACATTGACGAATTCACACGGAAATTGCGTCGACATGAATTACTATGGGTTCTATGACTTCTCCTTCTCAATCAAGTAACGTTTCTATGGAAACGACAGGACTTTTTTTTTGGGATACGACAATCTCATTTCCGATCCACTAATCTTTCTTTACTGCATCCATCACTCCCAAACATTGACGAATTCACAGTGATATTGCGTCGCTATGAAATACTATGTGTTCTAAGACATTTCCTTCTAAATCGAGTAACGTTTCTATGGAAACGACAGGATTTTCTTTTGGGATACGACAATCACATTTCCGATCCACTAATCCTTCTTTACTGCATTCGTCACTCCCAAACATTGACGAATTCACACGAAAATTGCGTCGCTATGAAATACTATGTGTTCTAAGACAATTCTTTCTAAATCGAGTAACGTTTCTATGGAAACGACAGGATTTTCTTTTGGGATACGACAATCTCATTTCCGATTAACTAATCCTTCTTTACTGCATCCCTCACTCCCAAACATTGACGAATTCACACGGAAATTGCGTCGCTATGAAATACGAGTACTATGTGTTCTAAGACATTTCCTTCTAAATCGAGTAACGTTTCTATGGAAACGACAGGATTTTTTTTTGAGATACGACAATCACATTTCCGATCCACTAATCCTTCTTTACTGCATCCCTCACTCCCACACATTGACGAATTCACACGGAAATTGCGTCGCCATGAAATACGAGTACTTTGAGTGCTAAGACATTTCCTTCTAAATCGAGTAACGTTTCTATGGAAACGACAGGATTTTCTTTTGGGATACGACAATCACATTTCCGATCCACTAATCCTTCTTTACTGCATCCCTCACTCCCAAACATTGACGAATTCACACGGAAATTGCGTCGCTATGAAATACGAGTACTATGTGTTCTAAGACATTTCCTTCTAAATCGAGCAACGTTTCTATGGAAACGACAGGATTTTCTTTTGGGATACGACAATCTCATTTCCGATCTACTAATCCTTCTTTACTGCATCCCTCACTCACACACTTTGACGAATTCACACGGAAATTGCGTCGCTACGAAATACGAGTACTATGTGTTCTAAGACATTTCCTTCTAAATCGAGTAACGTTTCTATGGAAACGACAGGATTTTCTTTTGGGATACGACAATCTCATTTCCGATCCACTAATCCTTCTTTACTGCATCCCTCACTCCCAACACTGACGAATTCACACGGAAATTCCGTCGCTACGAAATACGAGTACTATGTGTTCTAAGACATTTCCTTCTACATCGAGTAACGTTTCTATTGAAGCGACAGGATTTTCTTTTGGGATATAACAATCTCATTACCGATCACTAATTCTTCTTTACTGCATCCCTCACTCCCAAACATTGACGAATTCACACAGAAATTACGTCGCTATAAAATACGAGTACTATGTGTTCTAAGACATTTCTTTCTAAATCGAGTAACGTTTCTATGGAAACAACTGGATTTTCTTTTGGGATACGACAATCTCATTTCCGATCCACTAATCCGTCTTTACTGCATCCCTCACTCCCACACATTGACGAATTCACACGGAAATTGCGTCGCTATGAAATACGAGTACTATGTGTTCTAAGACATTTCCTTCTGAATCGAGTAACGTTCCTATGGAAACGACAGGATTTTCTTTTGGGATACGACAATCACATTTCCAATCCACTAATCCTTCTTTACTGCATCCCTCACTTCCACACATTGACGAATTCACACGGAAATTGCGTCGCTATGAATTACTATGGGTGTTATGACTTCTCCTTCTAAATCAAGTAACGTTTCTATGGAAACGACAGGACTTTTTTTTGGGATACGACAATCTCATTTCCGATCCACTAATCCTTCTTTACTGCATCCCCCACTCCCAAACATTGACGAATTCACACGGAAATTGCGTCGCTATGACATACGAGTACTATGTGTTCTAAGGCATTTCCTTCTAAATCGAGTAACGTTTCTATGGAAACGACAGGATTTTCTTTTGGGATACGACAATCACATGTCCGATCCACTAATCCTTCTTTACTGCATCCCTCACTCCCACACATTGACGAATTCACACGGAAATTGCGTCGCTATGAAATACGAGTACTATGTGTTCTAAGACATTTCCTTCTAAATCGAGTAACGTTTCTATGGAAACGACAGGATTTTTTTTTTGAGATACGACAATCACATTTCCGATCCACTAATCCTTCTTTACTGCATCCCTCACTCCCACACATTGACGAATTCACATGGAAATTCCGTCGCTATGAAATACTATGTGTTCTAAGACATTTCCTTCTAATTCGAGTAACGTTTCTATGGAAACGACAAAATTATCTTTTGGGATACGACAATCTCATTTCCGATCCACTAATCCTTCTTTACTGCATCCCTCACTCCCAAAAATTTACGAATTCACGCGTTAATTCCGTCGCTATGAAATACGAGTACTATGTGTTCTAAGATATTTCATTCTAAATCGAGTAACGTTTCTATGGAAACGACAGGATTTTCTTTTGGGATACGACAAACACATTTCCGATCCATAAATCCTTCTTTACTGCATCCCTCACTCCCACACATTGACGAATTCACACGGAAATTGCGTCGACATGAATTACTATGGGTTCTATGACTTCTCCTTCTCAATCAAGTAACGTTTCTATGGAAACGACAGGACTTTTTTTTTGGGATACGACAATCTCATTTCCGATCCACTAATCCTTCTTTACTGCATTCGTCACTCCCAAACATTGACGAATTCACACGGAAATTGCGTCGCTATGAAATACTATGTGTTCTAAGACAATTCTTTCTAAATCGAGTAACGTTTCTATGGAAACGACAGGATTTTCTTTTGGGATACGACAATCTCATTTCCGATTAACTAATCCTTCTTTACTGCATCCCTCACTCCCAAACATTGACGAATTCACACGGAAATTGCGTCGCTATGAAATACGAGTACTATGTGTTCTAAGACATTTCCTTCTAAATCGAGTAACGTTTCTATGGAAACGACAGGATTTTCTTTTGGGATACGACAATCACATTTCCGATCCACTAATCCATCTTTACTGCATCCCTCACTCCCACACATTGACGAATTCACACGGAAATTGCGTCGCTATGAATTACTATGGGTTCTAAGACATTTCCTTCTAAATCGAGTAACGTTTCTATGGAAACGACAGGATTTTCTTTTGAGATACGACAATCTCATTTCAGATCCACTAATCCTTCTTTACTGCATCCCTCACTCCCACACATTGACGAATTCAAACGGAAATTACGTCGCTATGAAATACTATGTGTTCTAAGACATTTCCTTCTAAATCGGGTAACGTTTCTATGGAAACGACAGGATTTTCTTTTGGGATACGACAATCTCATTTCCGATCCACTAATCCTTCTTTACTGCATCCCTCACTCCCACACATTGACGAATTCAAACGGAAATTGCGTCGCTATGAAATACGAGTACTATGTGTTCTAAGACATTTCCTTCTAAATCGAGTAACGTTTCTATGGAAACGACAGGATTTTCCTTTGGGATACGACAATCACATTTCCGATCCACTAATCCTTCTTTACTGCATCCCTCACTCCCACACATTCACGAATTCACACGGAAATTGCGTCGCTATGAAATACGAGTACTATGTGTTCTAAGACATTTCCTTCTAAATCGAGTAACGTTTCTATGGAAACAACAGGATTTTCTTTTGGGATACGACAATCTCATTTCCGATCCACTAATCCTTCTTTACTGCATCCCTCACTCTCTCACATTGACAAATTCACACGGAAATTGCGTCGCTACGTAATACGAGTACTATGTGTTCTAAGACATTTCCTTCTACATCGAGTAACGTTTCTATTGAAACGACAGGATTTTCTTTTGGGATATGACAATCTCATTACCAATCACTAATTCTTCTTTACTACATCCCTCACTCCCAAACATTGACGAATTCACACAGAAATTACGTCGCTATGAAATACGAGTACTATGTGTTCTAAGACATTTCCTTCTAAATCGAGTAACGTTTCTATGGAAACGACAGGATTTTCTTTTGGGATACGACTATCACATTTCCGATCCACTAATCCTTCTTTACTGCATCCCTCACTCCCAAACATTGACGAATTCACACGGAAATTGTATCGCTATGAAATACTTTGTGTTCTAAGACATTTCTTTCTAAATCGAGTAACGTTTCTATGGATACGACTGGATTTTCTTTTGGGATACGACAATCTCATTTCCGATCCACTAATCCTTCTTTACTGCATCCCTCACTCCCACACATTGACGAATTCACACGGAAATTGCGTCGCTATGAAATACGAGTACTATGTGTTCTAAGACATTTCCTTCTGAATCGAGTAACGTTCCTATGGAAACGACAGGATTTTCTTTTGGGATACGACAATCACATTTCCGATCAACAAATCCTTCTTTACTGCATCCCTCACTTCCACACATTGACGAATTCACACGGAAAATGCGTCGCTATGAATTACTATGGGTTCTACGACTTCTCCTTCTAAATCAAGTAACGTTTCTATGGAAACGACAGGACTTTTTTTTGGGATACGACAATCTCATTTCCGATCCACTAATCCTTCTTTACTGCATCCCCCACTCCCAAACATTGACGAATTCACACGGAAATTGCGTCGCTATGAAATACGAGTACTATGTGTTCTAAGGCATTTCCTTCTAAATCGAGTAACGTTTCTATAGAAACGACAGGATTTTCTTTTGGGATACGACAATCACATGTCCGATCCACTAATCCTTCTTTACTGCATCCCTCACTCCCACACATTGACGAATTCACACGGAAATTCCGTCGCTATGAATTACTATGGGTTGTATGACTTCTCCTTCTAAATCAAGTAACGTTTCTATTTAAACGACAGGACTTTCTTTTGGGATACGACAATCACATTTCCGATCCACTAATCCTTCTTTACTGCATCCCTCACTCCCAAACATTGACGAATACACACGGAAATTGCGTCGCTATGAAATACCATGTGTTCTAAGACATTTCTTTCTAAATCGAGTAACGTTTCTATGGAAACGACAGGATTTTCTTTTGGGATACGACAATCTCATTTCCGATCCACTAATCCTTCTTTACTGCATCCCTCACTCCCACAAATTGACGAATTCACACGGAAATTGCGTCGCTATGAAATACGAGTACTTTGTGTTCTAAGACATTTCCTTCTAAATCGAGTAACGTTTCTATGGAAATGACAGGATTTTTTTTTTTGAGATACGACAATCACATTTCCGATCCACTAATCCTTCTTTACTGCATCCCTCACTCCCACACATTGACGAATTCACATGGAAATTCCGTCGCTATGAAATACTATGTGTTCTAAGACATTTCCTTCTAATTCGAGTAACGTTTCTATGGAAACGACAAAATTATCTTTTGGGATACGACAATCTCATTTCCGATCCACTAATCCTTCTTTACTGCATCCTTCACTCCCAAAAATTTACGAATTCACACGGTAATTCCGTCGCTATGAAATACGAGTACTATGTGTTCTAAGATATTTCATTCTAAATCGAGTAACGTTTCTATGGAAAGGACAGGATTTTCTTTGGGATACGACAAACACATTTCCGATCCATAAATCCTTCTTTACTGCATCCCTCACTCCCAAACATTGACGAATTCACACGGATATTGCGTCGCTATGAAATACTATGTGTTCTAAGACATTTCCTTCTAAATCGAGTAACGTTTCTATGGAAACGACAGGATTTTCTTTTGGGATACGACAATCACATTTCCGATCCACTAATCCTTCTTTACTGCATTCGTCACTCCCAAACATTGACGAATTCACACGGAAATTGCGTCGCTATGAAATACTATGTGTTCTAAGACAATTCTTTCTAAATCGAGTAACGTTTCTATGGAAACGACAGGATTTTCTTTTGGGATACGACAATCTCATTTCCGATTAACTAATCCTTCTTTACTGCATCCCTCACTCCCAAACATTGACGAATTCACACGGAAATTGCGTCGCTATGAAATACGAGTACTATGTGTTCTAAGACATTTCCTTCTAAATCGAGTAACGTTTCTATGGAAACGACAGGATTTTCTTTTGGGATACGACAATCACATTTCCGATCCACTAATCCTTCTTTACTGCATCCCTCACTCCCACACATTGACGAATTCACACGGAAATTGCGTCGCTATGAATTACTATGGGTTCTATGACTTCTCCTTCTAAATCGAGTAACGTTTCTATGGAAACGACAGGATTTTCTTTTGGGATACGGCAATCACATTTCCGATCCACTAGTCCTTCTTTACTGCATCCCTCACTCCCACACATTGACGAATTCACACGGAAATTGCGTCGCTATGAAATACTATGGGTTCTATGACTTCTCCTTCTAAATCAAGTAACGTTTCTCTGGAAACGAAAGGACTTTTTTTTGGGATACGACAATCTCATTTCCAATCCATTAATCCTTCTTTACTGCATCCCTCACTCCCAAACATTGACGAATTCACACGGAAATTGCGTCGCTATGAAATACTATGTGTTCTAAGACAATTCTTTCTAAATCGAGTAACGTTTCTATGGAAACGACAGGATTTTCTTTTGGGATACGACAATCTCATTTCCGATTAACTAATCCTTCTTTACTGCATCCCTCACTCCCAAACATTGACGAATTCACACGGAAATTGCGTCGCTATGAAATACGAGTACTATGTGTTCTAAGACATTTCCTTCTAAATCGAGTAACGTTTCTATGGAAACGACAGGATTTTTTTTTGAGATACGACAATCACATTTCCGATCCACTAATCCTTCTTTACTGCATCCCTCACTCCCACACATTGACGAATTCACACGGAAATTGCGTCGCCATGAAATACGAGTACTTTGAGTGCTAAGACATTTCCTTCTAAATCGAGTAACGTTTCTATGGAAACGACAGGATTTTCTTTTGGGATACGACAATCACATTTCCGATCCACTAATCCTTCTTTACTGCATCCCTCACTCCCAAACATTGACGAATTCACACGGAAATTGCGTCGCTATGAAATACGAGTACTATGTGTTCTAAGACATTTCCTTCTAAATCGAGCAACGTTTCTATGGAAACGACAGGATTTTCTTTTGGGATACGACAATCTCATTTCCGATCTACTAATCCTTCTTTACTGCATCCCTCACTCACACACTTTGACGAATTCACACGGAAATTGCGTCGCTACGAAATACGAGTACTATGTGTTCTAAGACATTTCCTTCTAAATCGAGTAACGTTTCTATGGAAACGACAGGATTTTCTTTTGGGATACGACAATCTCATTTCCGATCCACTAATCCTTCTTTACTGCATCCCTCACTCCCAACACTGACGAATTCACACGGAAATTCCGTCGCTACGAAATACGAGTACTATGTGTTCTAAGACATTTCCTTCTACATCGAGTAACGTTTCTATTGAAGCGACAGGATTTTCTTTTGGGATATAACAATCTCATTACCGATCACTAATTCTTCTTTACTGCATCCCTCACTCCCAAACATTGACGAATTCACACAGAAATTACGTCGCTATAAAATACGAGTACTATGTGTTCTAAGACATTTCTTTCTAAATCGAGTAACGTTTCTATGGAAACAACTGGATTTTCTTTTGGGATACGACAATCTCATTTCCGATCCACTAATCCGTCTTTACTGCATCCCTCACTCCCACACATTGACGAATTCACACGGAAATTGCGTCGCTATGAAATACGAGTACTATGTGTTCTAAGACATTTCCTTCTGAATCGAGTAACGTTCCTATGGAAACGACAGGATTTTCTTCTGGGATACGACAATCACATTTCCAATCCACTAATCCTTCTTTACTGCATCCCTCACTTCCACACATTGACGAATTCACACGGAAATTGCGTCGCTATGAATTACTATGGGTGTTATGACTTCTCCTTCTAAATCAAGTAACGTTTCTATGGAAACGACAGGACTTTTTTTTGGGATACGACGATCTCATTTCCGATCCACTAATCCTTCTTTACTGCATCCCCCACTCCCAAACATTGACGAATTCACACGGAAATTGCGTCGCTATGACATACGAGTACTATGTGTTCTAAGGCATTTCCTTCTAAATCGAGTAACGTTTCTATGGAAACGACAGGATTTTCTTTTGGGATACGACAATCACATGTCCGATCCACTAATCCTTCTTTACTGCATCCCTCACTCCCACACATTGACGAATTCACACGGAAATTGCGTCGCTATGAAATACGAGTACTATGTGTTCTAAGACATTTCCTTCTAAATCGAGTAACGTTTCTATGGAAACGACAGGATTTTTTTTTTGAGATACGACAATCACATTTCCGATCCACTAATCCTTCTTTACTGCATCCCTCACTCCCACACATTGACGAATTCACATGGAAATTCCGTCGCTATGAAATACTATGTGTTCTAAGACATTTCCTTCTAATTCGAGTAACGTTTCTATGGAAACGACAAAATTATCTTTTGGGATACGACAATCTCATTTCCGATCCACTAATCCTTCTTTACTGCATCCCTCACTCCCAAAAATTTACGAATTCACGCGTTAATTCCGTCGCTATGAAATACGAGTACTATGTGTTCTAAGATATTTCATTCTAAATCGAGTAACGTTTCTATGGAAACGACAGGATTTTCTTTTGGGATACGACAAACACATTTCCGATCCATAAATCCTTCTTTACTGCATCCCTCACTCCCACACATTGACGAATTCACACGGAAATTGCGTCGACATGAATTACTATGGGTTCTATGACTTCTCCTTCTCAATCAAGTAACGTTTCTATGGAAACGACAGGACTTTTTTTTTGGGATACGACAATCTCATTTCCGATCCACTAATCTTTCTTTACTGCATCCATCACTCCCAAACATTGACGAATTCACACGGATATTGCGTCGCTATGAAATACTATGTGTTCTAAGACATTTCCTTCTAAATCGAGTAACGTTTCTATGGAAACGACAGGATTTTCTTTTGGGATACGACAATCACATTTCCGATCCACTAATCCTTCTTTACTGCATTCGTCACTCCCAAACATTGACGAATTCACACGGAAATTGCGTCGCTATGAAATACTATGTGTTCTAAGACAATTCTTTCTAAATCGAGTAACGTTTCTATGGAAACGACAGGATTTTCTTTTGGGATACGACAATCTCATTTCCGATTAACTAATCCTTCTTTACTGCATCCCTCACTCCCAAACATTGACGAATTCACACGGAAATTGCGTCGCTATGAAATACGAGTACTATGTGTTCTAAGACATTTCCTTCTAAATCGAGTAACGTTTCTATGGAAACGACAGGATTTTCTTTTGGGATACGACAATCACATTTCCGATCCACTAATCCATCTTTACTGCATCCCTCACTCCCACACATTGACGAATTCACACGGAAATTGCGTCGCTATGAATTACTATGGGTTCTAAGACATTTCCTTCTAAATCGAGTAACGTTTCTATGGAAACGACAGGATTTTCTTTTGAGATACGACAATCTCATTTCAGATCCACTAATCCTTCTTTACTGCATCCCTCACTCCCACACATTGACGAATTCAAACGGAAATTACGTCGCTATGAAATACTATGTGTTCTAAGACATTTCCTTCTAAATCGGGTAACGTTTCTATGGAAACGACAGGATTTTCTTTTGGGATACGACAATCTCATTTCCGATCCACTAATCCTTCTTTACTGCATCCCTCACTCCCACACATTGACGAATTCAAACGGAAATTGCGTCGCTATGAAATACGAGTACTATGTGTTCTAAGACATTTCCTTCTAAATCGAGTAACGTTTCTATGGAAACGACAGGATTTTCCTTTGGGATACGACAATCACATTTCCGATCCACTAATCCTTCTTTACTGCATCCCTCACTCCCACACATTCACGAATTCACACGGAAATTGCGTCGCTATGAAATACGAGTACTATGTGTTCTAAGACATTTCCTTCTAAATCGAGTAACGTTTCTATGGAAACGACAGGATTTTCTTTTGGGATACGACAATCTCATTTCCGATCCACTAATCCTTCTTTACTGCATCCCTCACTCTCTCACATTGACAAATTCACACGGAAATTGCGTCGCTACGTAATACGAGTACTATGTGTTCTAAGACATTTCCTTCTACATCGAGTAACGTTTCTATTGAAACGACAGGATTTTCTTTTGGGATATGACAATCTCATTACCAATCACTAATTCTTCTTTACTACATCCCTCACTCCCAAACATTGACGAATTCACACAGAAATTACGTCGCTATGAAATACGAGTACTATGTGTTCTAAGACATTTCCTTCTAAATCGAGTAACGTTTCTATGGAAACGACAGGATTTTCTTTTGGGATACGACTATCACATTTCCGATCCACTAATCCTTCTTTACTGCATCCCTCACTCCCAAACATTGACGAATTCACACGGAAATTGTATCGCTATGAAATACTTTGTGTTCTAAGACATTTCTTTCTAAATCGAGTAACGTTTCTATGGATACGACTGGATTTTCTTTTGGGATACGACAATCTCATATCCGATCCACTAATCCTTCTTTACTGCATCCCTCACTCCCACACATTGACGAATTCACACGGAAATTGCGTCGCTATGAAATACGAGTACTATGTGTTCTAAGACATTTCCTTCTGAATCGAGTAACGTTCCTATGGAAACGACAGGATTTTCTTTTGGGATACGACAATCACATTTCCGATCAACAAATCCTTCTTTACTGCATCCCTCACTTCCACACATTGACGAATTCACACGGAAAATGCGTCGCTATGAATTACTATGGGTTCTACGACTTCTCCTTCTAAATCAAGTAACGTTTCTATGGAAACGACAGGACTTTTTTTTGGGATACGACAATCTGATTTCCGATCCACTAATCCTTCTTTACTGCATCCCCCACTCCCAAACATTGACGAATTCACACGGAAATTGCGTCGCTATGAAATACGAGTACTATGTGTTCTAAGGCATTTCCTTCTAAATCGAGTAACGTTTCTATAGAAACGACAGGATTTTCTTTTGGGATACGACAATCACATGTCCGATCCACTAATCCTTCTTTACTGCATCCCTCACTCCCACACATTGACGAATTCACACGGAAATTCCGTCGCTATGAATTACTATGGGTTGTATGACTTCTCCTTCTAAATCAAGTAACGTTTCTATTTAAACGACAGGACTTTCTTTTGGGATACGACAATCACATTTCCGATCCACTAATCCTTCTTTACTGCATCCCTCACTCCCAAACATTGACGAATTCACACGGAAATTGCGTCGCTATGAAATACCATGTGTTCTAAGACATTTCTTTCTAAATCGAGTAACGTTTCTATGGAAACGACAGGATTTTCTTTTGGGATACGACAATCTCATTTCCGATCCACTAATCCTTCTTTACTGCATCCCTCACTCCCACAAATTGACGAATTCACACGGAAATTGCGTCGCTATGAAATACGAGTACTTTGTGTTCTAAGACATTTCCTTCTAAATCGAGTAACGTTTCTATGGAAATGACAGGATTTTTTTTTTGAGATACGACAATCACATTTCCGATCCACTAATCCTTCTTTACTGCATCCCTCACTCCCACACATTGACGAATTCACATGGAAATTCCGTCGCTATGAAATACTATGTGTTCTAAGACATTTCCTTCTAATTCGAGTAACGTTTCTATGGAAACGACAAAATTATCTTTTGGGATACGACAATCTCATTTCCGATCCACTAATCCTTCTTTACTGCATCCTTCACTCCCAAAAATTTACGAATTCACACGGTAATTCCGTCGCTATGAAATACGAGTACTATGTGTTCTAAGATATTTCATTCTAAATCGAGTAACGTTTCTATGGAAAGGACAGGATTTTCTTTGGGATACGACAAACACATTTCCGATCCATAAATCCTTCTTTACTGCATCCCTCACTCCCAAACATTGACGAATTCACACGGATATTGCGTCGCTATGAAATACTATGTGTTCTAAGACATTTCCTTCTAAATCGAGTAACGTTTCTATGGAAACGACAGGATTTTCTTTTGGGATACGACAATCACATTTCCGATCCACTAATCCTTCTTTACTGCATTCGTCACTCCCAAACATTGACGAATTCACACGGAAATTGCGTCGCTATGAAATACTATGTGTTCTAAGACAATTCTTTCTAAATCGAGTAACGTTTCTATGGAAACGACAGGATTTTCTTTTGGGATACGACAATCTCATTTCCGATTAACTAATCCTTCTTTACTGCATCCCTCACTCCCAAACATTGACGAATTCACACGGAAATTGCGTCGCTATGAAATACGAGTACTATGTGTTCTAAGACATTTCCTTCTAAATCGAGTAACGTTTCTATGGAAACGACAGGATTTTCTTTTGGGATACGACAATCACATTTCCGATCCACTAATCCTTCTTTACTGCATCCCTCACTCCCACACATTGACGAATTCACACGGAAATTGCGTCGCTATGAATTACTATGGGTTCTATGACTTCTCCTTCTAAATCGAGTAACGTTTCTATGGAAACGACAGGATTTTCTTTTGGGATACGGCAATCACATTTCCGATCCACTAGTCCTTCTTTACTGCATCCCTCACTCCCACACATTGACGAATTCACACGGAAATTGCGTCGCTATGAAATACTATGGGTTCTATGACTTCTCCTTCTAAATCAAGTAACGTTTCTCTGGAAACGAAAGGACTTTTTTTTGGGATACGACAATCTCATTTCCAATCCATTAATCCTTCTTTACTGCATCCCTCACTCCCAAACATTGACGAATTCACACGGAAATTGCGTCGCTATGAAATACTATGTGTTCTAAGACATTTCCTTCTAAATCGAGTAACGTTTCTATGGAAACGACAGGATTTTCTTTTGGGATACGACAATCTCATTTCCGATCCACTAATCCTTCTTTACTGCATCCCTCACTCCCACACATTGACGAATTCACACGGAAATTGCGTCGCTATGAAATACGAGTACTATGTGTTCTAAGACATTTCCTTCTAAATCGAGTAACGTTCCTATGGAAACGACAGGATTTTCTTTTGGGATACGACAATCACATTTCCGATCCACTAACCCTTCTTTACTGCATCCCTCACTCCCACACATTAACGAATTCACACGGAAATTGCGTAGCTATGAATTACTATGGGTTCTATGACTTCTCCTTCTAAATCAAGTAACGTTTCTATGGAAACGACAGGACTTTTTTTTGGGATACGACAATCTCATTTCCGATCCACTAATCCTTCTTTACTGCATCCCTCACTCCCAAACATTGATGAATTCACACGGAAATTGCGTCGCTATGAAATACTATGTGTTCTAAGACATTTACTCCCAAATCGAGTAACGTTTCTATGGAAACGACAGGATTTTCTTTTGGGATACGACAATCTCATTTCCGATCCACTAATCCTTCTTTACTGCATCCCTCACTCCCACACATTGACGAATTCACACGGGAATTCCGTCGCTATGAGATACGAGTACTATGTGTTCTAAGACATTTCCTTCTAAATCGAGTAACGTTTCTATGGAAACGACAGGATTTTCTTTTGGGATACGACAATCACATTTCCCATCCACTAATCCTTCTTTACTGCATCCCCCACTCCCAAACATTGACGAATTCACACGGAAATTGCGTCGCTATGAAATACTATGTGTTCTAAGACATTTCCTTCCAAATCGAGTAACGTTTCTATGGAAACGACAGGATTTTCTTTTGGGATACGACAATCACATTTCCGATCCACTAATCCTTCTTTACTGCATCCCTCACTCCCACACATTGACGAATTCACACGGAAATTGCGTCGCTATGAATTACTATGGGTTCTATGACTTCTCCTTCTAAATCAAGTAACGTTTCTATGGAAACGACAGGATTTTCTTTTGGGATACGACAATCTCATTTCCGATCCACTAATTCTTCTTTACTGCATCCCTCACTCCCAAACATTGACGAATTCACACGGAAATTCCGTCGCTATGAAATACGAGAACTATGTGTTCTAAGACATTTTCTTCTAAATCGAGTAACGTTTCTATGGAAACGACAGGATTTTCTTTTCGGATACGACTATCACATTTCCGATCCACTAATCCTTCTTTACTGCATCCGTCACTCCCAAACATTGACGAATTCACACGGAAATTGCGTCGCTATGAAATACTTTGTGTTCTAAGACATTTCTTTCTAAATCGAGTAACGTTTCTATGGAAACGACTGGACTTTCTTTTGGGATACGACAATCTCATTTCTGATCCACTAATCCTTCTTTACTGCATCCCTCACTCCCACACATTGACGAATTCACACGGAAATTGCGTCGCTATGAAATACGAGTACTATGTGTTGTAAGACATTTCCTTCTGAATCGAGTAACGGTCCTATGGAAACGACAGGATTTTCTTTTGGGATACGACAATCACATTTCCGATCCACTAATCCTTCTTTACTGCATCCCTCACTCCCACACATTGACGAATTCACACGGAAATTGCGTCGCTATGAATTACTATGGGTTCTATGACTTCTCCTTCTAAATCAAGTAAGGTTTTATGGAAACGACAGGACTTTTTTTTGGGATACGACAATCTCATTTCCGATCCACTAATCCTTCTTTACTGCATCCCCCACTCCCAAACATTGACGAATTCACACGGAAATTGCGTCGCTATGAAATACGAGTACTATGTGTTCTAAGGCATTTCCTTCTAAATCGAGTAACGTTTCTATGGAAACGACAGGATTTTCTTTTGGGATACGACAATCACATGTCCGATCCACTAATCCTTCTTTACTGCATCCCTCACTCCCACACATTGACGAATTCACATGGAAATTCCGTCGCTATGAAATACTATGTGTTCTAAGACATTTCCTTCTAAATCGAGTAACGTTTCTATGGAAACGAAAAAATTATCTTTTGGGATACGACAATCTCATTTCCGATCCACTAATCCTTCTTTACTGCATCCCTCACTCCCAAACATTTACGAATTCACACGGTAATTCCGTGGCTATGAAATACGAGTACTATGTGTTCTAAGATATTTCATTCTAAATCGAGTAACGTTTCTATGGAAACGACAGGATTTTCTTTTGGGATACGACAAACACATTTCCGATCCACTAATCCTTCTTTACTGCATCCCTCACTCCCACACATTGACGAATTCACACGGAAATTGCGTCGCTATGAAATACGAGTACTACGTGTTCTAAGACATTTCCTTCTAAATCGAGTAACGTTTCTATGGAAACGACATTATTTTCTTTTGGGATACGACAATCACATTTCCGATCCATAAATCCTTCTTTACTGCATCCCTCACTCCCAAACATTGACGAATTCACACGGAAATTGCGTCGATATGAGTTACTATGGGTTCTATGACTTCTCCTTCTAAATCAAGTAATGTTTCTATGGAAACGAAAGGACTTTTTTTTGGGATACGACAATCTCATTTCCAATCCATTAATCCTTCTTTACTGCATCCCTCACTCCCAAACATTGACGAATTGACACGGAAATTGCGTCGCTATGAAATACTATGTGTTCTAAGACATTTCCTTCTAAATCGAGTAACGTTTCTATGGAAACGACATGATTTTCCTTTGGGATACGACAATCTCATTTCCGATCCACTAATCCTTCTTTACTGCATCCCTCACTCCCACACATTGACGAATTCACACGGAAATTGCGTCGCTATGAAATACGAGTACTATGTGTTGTAAGACATTTCCTTCTGAATCGAGTAACGGTCCTATGGAAACGACAGGATTTTCTTTTGGGATACGACAATCACATTTCCGATCCACTAATCCTTCTTTACTGCATCCCTCACTCCCACACATTGACGAATTCACACGGAAATTGCGTCGCTATGAATTACTATGGGTTCTATGACTTCTCCTTCTAAATCAAGTAAGGTTTTATGGAAACGACAGGACTTTTTTTTGGGATACGACAATCTCATTTCCGATCCACTAATCCTTCTTTACTGCATCCCCCACTCCCAAACATTGACGAATTCACACGGAAATTGCGTCGCTATGAAATACGAGTACTATGTGTTCTAAGGCATTTCCTTCTAAATCGAGTAACGTTTCTATGGAAACGACAGGATTTTCTTTTGGGATACGACAATCACATGTCCGATCCACTAATCCTTCTTTACTGCATCCCTCACTCCCACACATTGACGAATTCACATGGAAATTCCGTCGCTATGAAATACTATGTGTTCTAAGACATTTCCTTCTAAATCGAGTAACGTTTCTATGGAAACGAAAAAATTATCTTTTGGGATACGACAATCTCATTTCCGATCCACTAATCCTTCTTTACTGCATCCCTCACTCCCAAACATTTACGAATTCACACGGTAATTCCGTGGCTATGAAATACGAGTACTATGTGTTCTAAGATATTTCATTCTAAATCGAGTAACGTTTCTATGGAAACGACAGGATTTTCTTTTGGGATACGACAAACACATTTCCGATCCACTAATCCTTCTTTACTGCATCCCTCACTCCCACACATTGACGAATTCACACGGAAATTGCGTCGCTATGAAATACGAGTACTACGTGTTCTAAGACATTTCCTTCTAAATCGAGTAACGTTTCTATGGAAACGACATTATTTTCTTTTGGGATACGACAATCACATTTCCGATCCATAAATCCTTCTTTACTGCATCCCTCACTCCCAAACATTGACGAATTCACACGGAAATTGCGTCGATATGAGTTACTATGGGTTCTATGACTTCTCCTTCTAAATCAAGTAATGTTTCTATGGAAACGAAAGGACTTTTTTTTGGGATACGACAATCTCATTTCCAATCCATTAATCCTTCTTTACTGCATCCCTCACTCCCAAACATTGACGAATTGACACGGAAATTGCGTCGCTATGAAATACTATGTGTTCTAAGACATTTCCTTCTAAATCGAGTAACGTTTCTATGGAAACGACATGATTTTCCTTTGGGATACGACAATCTCATTTCCGATCCACTAATCCTTCTTTACTGCATCCCTCACTCCCACACATTGACGAATTCACACGGAAATTGCGTCGCTATGAAATACGAGTACTATGTGTTCTAAGGCATTTCCTTCTAAATCGAGTAACGTTTCTATGGAAACGACAGGATTTTCTTTTGGGATACGACAATCACATGTCCGATCCACTAATCCTTCTTTACTGCATCCCTCACTCCCACACATTGACGAATTCACACGGAAATTCCGTCGCTATGAATTACTATGGGTTCTATGACTTCTCCTTCTAAATCAAGTAACGTTTCTATCGAAACGACAGGACTTTCTTTAGGGATACGACAATCACATTTCCGATCCACTAATCCTTCTTTACTGCATCCCTCACCCCCAAACATTAACGCATTCACACGGAAATTGCGTCGCTATGAAATACGAGTACTATGTGTTCTAAGACATTTCCTTCTAAATCGAGTAACGTTTCTATGGAATCGACAGGATTTTTTTTTGAGATACGACAATCTCATTTCCGATCAACTAATCCTTCTTTACTGCATCCCTCACTCCCACACATTGACGAATTCACATGGAAATTCCGTCGCTATGAAATACTATGTGTTCTAAGACATTTCCTTCTAAATCGAGTAACGTTTCTATGGAAACGACAAAATTATCTTTTGGGATACGACAATCTCATTTCCGATCCACTAATCCTTCTTTACTGCATCCCTCACTCCCAAACATTTGCGAATTCACACGGTAATTCCGTCGCTATGAAATACGAGTACTATGTCTTCTAAGATATTTCATTCTAAATCGAGTAACGTTTCTATGGAAACGACAGGATTTTCTTTTGGGATACGACAAACACATTTCCGATCCACTAATCCTTCTTTACTGCATCCCTCACTCCCACACATTGACGAATTCACACGGAAATTGCGTCGCTATGAAATACGAGTACTATGTGTTCTAAGACATTTCCTTCTAAATCGAGTAACGTTTCTATGGAAACGACAGGATTTTCTTTTGGAATACGACAATCACATTTCCGATCCACTAATCCTTCTTTACTGCATCCCTCACTCCCACACATTGACGAATTCACACGGAAATTGCGTCGATTTGAATTACTATGGGTTCTATGACTTCTCCTTCTAAATCAAGTAACGTTTCTATGGAAGAGACAGGACTTTTTTTTGGGATACGACAATCTCATTTCCGATCCACCAATCTTTCTTCACTGCAGCCCTCACTCCCAAACATTGATGAATTCACACGGATATTGCGTCACTATGAAATACTATGTGTTCTAAGACATTTTCTTCTAAATCGAGTAACGTTTCTATTGAAACGACAGGATTTTCTTTTGGGATACGACAATCTCATTTCCGATCCACTAATCCTTCTTTACTGCATATCTCACTCCCAAACATTGACGAATTCACATGGAAATTCCGTCGCTATGAAATACGTGTACTATGTGTTCTAAGACATTTCCTTCTAAATCGAGTAACGTTTCTATGGAAACGACAGGATTTTCTTTTGGGATACGACAATCTCATTTCCGATCCACTAATCCTTCTTTACTGCATCCCTCACTCCCACACATTGACGAATTCACACGGAAATTGCGTCGCTATGAAATACGACTACTATGTGTTCTAAGACATTTCCTTCTAAATCGAGTAACGTTTCTATGGAAACGACAGGATTTTCTTTTGGGATACGACAATCACATTTCCGATCCATAAATCATTCTTTACTGCATCCCTCACTCCCACACATTGACGAATTCACACGGAAATTGCGTCGATATGAATTACTATAGGTTCTATGACTTCTCCTTCTAAATCAAGTAACGTTTCTATGGAAACGACAGGACTTTTTTTTTGGGATACGACGAACTCATTTCCGATCCACTAATCCTTCTTTACTGCATCCCCCACTCCCAAACATTGACGAATTCACACGGAAATTGCGTCGCTATGAAATACGAGTACTATGTGTTCTAAGGCATTTCCTTCTAAATCGAGTAACGTTTCTATAGAAACGACAGGATTTTCTTTTGGGATACGACAATCACATGTCCGATCCACTAATCCTTCTTTACTGCATCCCTCACTCCCACACATTGACGAATTCACACGGAAATTCCGTCGCTATGAATTACTATGGGTTGTATGACTTCTCCTTCTAAATCAAGTAACGTTTCTATTTAAACGACAGGATTTTCTTTGAGATACGACAAACACATTTCCGATCCATAAATCCTTCTTTACTGCGTCCCTCACTCCCAAACATTGACGAATTCACACGGATATTGCGTCGCTATGAAATACTATGTGTTCTAAGACATTTCCTTCTAAATCGAGTAACGTTTCTATGGAAACGACAGGATTTTCTTTTGGGATACGACAATCACATTTCCGATCCACTAATCCTTCTTTACTGCATTCGTCACTCCCAAACATTGACGAATTCACACGGAAATTGCGTCGCTATGAAATACTATGTGTTCTAAGACAATTCTTTCTAAATCGAATAACGTTTCTATGGAAACGACAGGATTTTCTTTTGGGATACGACAATCTCATTTCCGATTAACTAATATTTCTTTACTGCATCCCTCACTCCCAAACATTGACGAATTCACACGGAAATTGCGTCGCTATGAAATACGAGTACTATGTGTTCTAAGACATTTCCTTCTAAATCGAGTAACGTTTCTATGGAAACGACAGGATTTTCTCTTGGGATACGACAATCACATTTCCGATCCACTAATCCTTCTTTACTGCATCCCTCACTCCCACACATTGACGAATTCACACGGAAATTGCGTCGCTATGAATTACTATGGGTTCTATGACTTCTCCTTCTAAATCGAGTAACGTTTCTATGGAAACGACAGGATTTTCTTTTGGGATACGGCAATCACATTTCCGATCCACTAATCCTTCTTTACTGCATCCCTCACTCCCACACATTGACGAATTCACACGGAAATTGCGTCGCTATGAAATACTATGGGTTCTATGACTTCTCCTTCTAAATCAAGTAACGTTTCTCTGGAAACGAAAGGACTTTTTTTTGGGATACGACAATCTCATTTCCAATCCATTAATCCTTCTTTACTGCATCCCTCACTCCCAAACATTGACGAATTCACACGGAAATTGCGTCGCTATGAAATACTATGTGTTCTAAGACATTTCCTTCAAAATCGAGTAACGTTTCTATGGAAACGACAGGATTTTCTTTTGGGATACGACAATCTCATTTCCGATCCACTAATCCTTCTTTACTGCATCCCTCACTCCCACACATTGACGAATTCACACGGAAATTGCGTCGCTATGAAATACGAGTACTATGTGTTCTAAGACATTTCCTTCTAAATCGAGTAACGTTTCTATGGAAACGACAGGATTTTCTTTTGGGATACGACAATCACATTTCCCATCCACTAATCCTTCTTTACTGCATCCCCCACTCCCAAACATTGACGAATTCACACGGAAATTGCGTCGCTATGAAATACTATGTGTTCTAAGACATTTCCTTCCAAATCGAGTAACGTTTCTATGGAAACGACAGGATTTTCTTTTGGGATACGACAATCACATTTCCGATCCACTAATCCTTCTTTACTGCATCCCTCACTCCCACACATTGACGAATTCACACGGAAATTGCGTCGCTATGAATTACTATGGGTTCTGTGACTTCTCCTTCTAAATCAAGTAACGTTTCTATGGAAACGACAGGATTTTCTTTTGGGATACGACAATCTCATTTCCGATCCACTAATTCTTCTTTACTGCATCCCTCACTCCCAAACATTGACGAATTCACACGGAAATTCCGTCGCTATGAAATACGAGTACTATGTGTTCTAAGACATTTCCTTCTAAATCGAGTAACGTTTCTATGAAAACGACAGGATTTTCTTTTCGGATACGACTATCACATTTCCGATCCACTAATCCTTCTTTACTGCATCCCTCACTCCCAAACATTGACGAATTCACACCTAAATTGCGTCGCTATGAAATACTTTGTGTTCTAAGACATTTCTTTCTAAATCGAGTAACGTTTCTATGGAAACGACTGGATTTTCTTTTGGGATACGACAATCTCATTTCTGATCCACTAATCCTTCTTTACTGCATCCCTCACTCCCACACATTGACAAATTCACACGGAAATTGCGTCGCTATGAAATACGAGTACTATGTGTTGTAAGACATTTTCTTCTGAATCGAGTAACGTTCCTATGGAAACGACAGGATTTTCTTTTGGGATACGACAATCACATTTCCGATCCACTAATCCTTCTTTACTGCATCCCTCACTCCCACACATTGACGAATTCACACGGAAATTGCGTCGCTATGAATTACTATGGGTTCTATGACTTCTCCTTCTAAATCAAGTAAGGTTTCTATGGAAACGACAGGACTTTTTTTTGGGATACGACAATCTCATTTCCGATCCACTAATCCTTCTTTACTGCATCCCCCACTCCCAAACATTGACGAATTCACACGGAAATTGCGTCGCTATGAAATACGAGTACTATGTGTTCTAAGGCATTTCCTTCTAAATCGAGTAACGTTTCTATGGAAACGACAGGATTTTCTTTTGGGATACGACAATCACATGTCCGATCCACTAATCCTTCTTTACTGCATCCCTCACTCCCACACATTGACGAATTCACACGGAAATTCCATCGCTATGAATTACTATGGGTTCTATGACTTCTCCTTCTAAATCAAGTAACGTTTCTATGGAAACGACAGGACTTTCTTTTGGGATACGACAATCTCATTTCCGATCCACTAATCCTTCTTTACTGCATCCCTCACTCCCAAACATTGACGAATTCACACGGAAATTGCGTCGCTATGAAATACTATGTGTTCTAAGACATTTCTTTCTAAATCGAGTAACGTTTCTGTGGAAACGACAGGATTTTCTTTTGGGATACGACAATCTCATTTCCGATCCACTAATCCTTCTTTACTGCATCCCTCACTCCCACACATTGACGAATTCACACTGAAATTGCGTCGCTATGAAATACGAGTACTATGTGTTCTAAGACATTTCCTTCTAAATCGAGTAACGTTTCTATGGAAACGACAGGATTTTTTTTTGAGATACGACAATCACATTTCCGATCCACTAATCCTTCTTTACTGCATCCCTCACTCCCACACATTGACGAATTCACATGGAAATTCCGTCGCTATGAAATACTATGTGTTCTTAGACATTTCCTTCTAAATCGAGTAACGTTTCTATGGAAACGACAAAATTATCTTTTGGGATACGACAATCTCATTTCCGATCCACTAATCCTTCTTTACTGCATCCCTCACTCCCAAACATTTACGAATTCACACGGTAATTCCGTCGCTATGAAATACGAGTACTATGTGTTCTAAGATATTTCATTCTAAATCGAGTAACGTTTCTATGGAAACGACAGGATTTTCTTTTGGGATACGACAAACACATTTCCGATCCACTAATCCTTCTTTACTGCATCCCTCACTCCCACACATTGACGAATTCACACGGAAATTGCGTCGCTATGAAATACGAGTACTACGTGTTCTAAGACATTTCCTTCTAAATCGAGTAACGTTTCTATGGAAACGACATTATTTTCTTTTGGGATACGACAATCACATTTCCGATCCATAAATCCTTCTTTACTGCATCCCTCACTCCCACACATTGACGAATTCACACGGAAATTGCGTCGATATGAGTTACTATGGGTTCTATGACTTCTCCTTCTAAATCAAGTAATGTTTCTATGGAAACGAAAGGACTTTTTTTTGGGATACGACAATCTCATTTCCAATCCATTAATCCTTCTTTACTGCATCCCTCACTCCCAAACATTGACGAACTGAAACGGAAATTGCGTCGCTATGAAATACTATGTGTTCTAAGACATTTCCTTCTAAATCGAGTAACGTTTCTATGGAAACGACATGATTTTCTTTTGGGATACGACAATCTCATTTCCGATCCACTAATCCTTCTTTACTGCATCCCTCACTCCCACACATTGACGAATTCACACGGAAATTGCGTCGCTATGAAATACGAGTACTATGTGTTCTAAGGCATTTCCTTCTAAATCGAGTAACGTTTCTATGGAAACGACAGGATTTTCTTTTGGGATACGACAATCACATGTCCGATCCACTAATCCTTCTTTACTGCATCCCTCACTCCCACACATTGACGAATTCACACGGAAATTCCGTCGCTATGAATTACTATGGGTTCTATGACTTCTCCTTCTAAATCAAGTAACGTTTCTATCGAAACGACAGGACTTTCTTTAGGGATACGACAATCACATTTCCGATCCACTAATCCTTCTTTACTGCATCCCTCACTCCCAAACATTGACGAATTCACACGGAAATTGCGTCGCTATGAAATACGAGTACTATGTGTTCTAAGACATTTCCTTCTAAATCGAGTAACGTTTCTATGGAATCGACAGGATTTTTTTTTGAGATACGACAATCACATTTCCGATCCACTAATCCTTCTTTACTGCATCCCTCACTCCCACACATTGACGAATTCACATGGAAATTCCGTCGCTATGAAATACTATGTGTTCTAAGACATTTCCTTCTAAATCGAGTAACGTTTCTATGGAAACGACAAAATTATCTTTTGGGATACGACAATCTCATTTCCGATCCACTAATCCTTCTTTACTGCATCCCTCACTCCCAAACATTTACGAATTCACACGGTAATTCCGTCGCTATGAAATACGAGTACTATGTCTTCTAAGATATTTCATTCTAAATCGAGTAACGTTTCTATGGAAACGACAGGATTTTCTTTTGGGATACGACAAACACATTTCCGATCCACTAATCCTTCTTTACTGCATCCCTCACTCCCACACATTGACGAATTCACACGGAAATTGCGTCGCTATGAAATACGAGTACTATGTGTTCTAAGACATTTCCTTCTAAATCGAGTAACGTTTCTATGGAAACGACAGGATTTTCTTTTGGAATACGACAATCACATTTCCGATCCACTAATCCTTCTTTACTGCATCCCTCACTCCCACACATTGACGAATTCACACGGAAATTGCGTCGATATGAATTACTATGGGTTCTATGACTTCTCCTTCTAAATCAAGTAACGTTTCTATGGAAAAGACAGGACTTTTTTTTGGGATACGGCAATCTCATTTCCGATCCACTAATCTTTCTTTACTGCATCCCTCACTCCCAAACATTGATGAATTCACACGGATATTGCGTCACTATGAAGTACTATGTGTTCTAAGACATTTTCTTCTAAATCGAGTAACGTTTCTATGGAAACGACAGGATTTTCTTTTGGGATACGACAATCTCATTTCCGATCCACTAATCCTTCTTTACTGCATATCTCACTCCCAAACATTGACGAATTCACATGGAAATTCCGTCGCTATGAAATACGTGTACTATGTGTTCTAAGACATTTCCTTCTAAATCGAGTAACGTTTCTATGGAAACGACAGGATTTTCTTTTGGGATACGACAATCTCATTTCCGATCCACTAATCCTTCTTTACTGCATCCCTCACTCCCAAACATTGACGAATTCACATGGAAATTCCGTCGCTATGAAATACGAGTACTATGTGTTCTAAGACATTTCCTTCTAAATCGAGTAACGTTTCTATGGAAACGACAGGATTTTCTTTTCGGGTACGACAATCACATTTCCGATCCACTAATCCTTCTTTACTGCATCCCTCACTCCCACACATTGACGAATTCACACGGAAATTGCGTCGCTATGAAATACGAGTACTATGTGTTCCAAGACATTTCCTTCTAAATCGAGTAACGTTTCTATGGAAACGACAGGATTTTCTTTTGGGATACGACAATCACATTTCCGATCCATAAATCATTCTTTACTGCATCCCTCACTCCCACACATTGACGATTTCACACGGAAATTGCGTCGATATGAATTACTATAGGTTCTATGACTTCTCCTTCTAAATCAAGTAACGTTTCTATGGAAACGACAGGACTTTTTTTTTGGGATACGACAATCTCATTTCCGATCCACTAATCTTTCTTTACTGCATCCCTCACTCCCAAACATTGACGAATTCACACGGATATTGCGTCGCTATGAAATACTATGTGTTCTAAGACATTTCCTTCTAAATCGAGTAACGTTTCTATGGAAACAACAGGATTTTCTTTTGGGATACGACAATCACATTTCCGATCCACTAATCCTTCTTTACTGCATTCCTCACTCCCAAACATTGACGAATTCACACGAAAATTGCGTCGCAATGAAATACTATGTGTTCTAAGACAATTATTTCTAAATCGAGTAACGTTTCTATGGAAACGACAGGATTTTCTTTTGGGATACGACAATCTCATTTCCGATCCACTAAGCCTTCTTTACTGCATCCCTCACTCCCACACATTGACGAATTCACACGGAAATTGCGTCGCTATGAAATACGAGTACTATGTGTTCTAAGACATTTCCTTCTAAATCGAGTAACGTTTCTATGGAAACGACAGGATTTTCTTTTGGGATACGACAATCACATTTCCGATCCACTAATCCTTCTTTACTGCATCCCTCACTTCCACACATTGACGAATTCACACGGAAATTGCGTCGCTATGAATTACTATGGGTTCTATGACTTCTCCTTCTAAATCAAGTAATGTTTCTATGGAAACGAAAGGACTTGTTTTTGGGATACGACAATCTCATTTCCAATCCGTTAATCCTTCTTTACTGCATCCCTCACTCCCACACATTGACGAATTCACACGGAAATTGCGTCGCTATGAAATACTTTGTGTTCTAAGACATTTCCTTCTAAATCGAGTAACGTTTCTATGGAAACGACAGGATTTTCTTTTGGGATACGACAATCTCATTTCCGATCCACTAATCCTTCTTTACTGCATCCCTCACTCCCACACATTGACGAACTCACACGGAAATTGCGTCGCTATGAAATACGAGTACTATGTGTTCTAAGACATTTCCTTCTAAATCGAGTAACGTTTCTATGGAAACGACAGGATTTTCTTTTGGGATTCGACAATCACATTTCCGATCCACTAATCCTTCTTTACTGCATCCCTCACTCCCACACATTGACGAATTCACACGGAAATTGCGTCGCTATGAATTACTATGGGTTCTATGACTTCTCCTTCTAAATCAAGTAATGTTTCTATGGAAACGAAAGGACTTTTTTTTGGGATACGACAATCTCATTTCCAATCCATTAATCCTTCTTTACTGCATCCCCCACTCCCAAACATTGACGAATTCACACGGAAATTGCGTCGCTATGAAATACTATGTGTTCTAAGACATTTCCTTCTAAATCGAGTAACGTTTCTATGGAAACGACAGGATTTTCTTTTGGGATACGACAATCTCATTTCAGATCCACTAATCCTTCTTTACTGCATCCCTCACTCCCACACATTGACGAATTCACACGGAAATTGCGTCGCTATGAAATACGAGTACTATGTGTTCTAAGACATTTCCTTCTAAATCGAGTAACGTTTCTATGGAAACGACAGGATTTTCTTTTGGGATACGACAATCACATTTCCGATCCACTAATCCTTCTTTACTGCATCCCTCACTCCCAAACATTGACGAATTCACACGGAAATTGCGTCGCTAGGAAATACTATGTGTTCTAAGACATTTCCTTCTAAATCGAGTAACGTTTGTATGGAAACGACAGGATTTTCTTTTGGGATACGACAATCTCATTTCCGATCCACTAATCCTTCTTTACTGCATCCCTCACTCCCACACATTGACGAATTCACACGGAAATTGCGTCGCTATGAAATACGAGTACTATGTGTTCTATGACATTTCCTTCTAAATCGAGTAACGTTTCTATGGAAACGACAGGATTTTCTTTTGGGATACGACAATCACATTTCCGATCCACTAATCCTTCTTTACTGCATCCCTAACTCCCAAACATTGACGAATTCACACGGAAATTGCGTCCCTATAAATTACTATGGGTTCTATGACTTCTCCTTCTATATCGAGTAACGTTTCTATGGAAACGACAGGGTTTTCGTTTGGGATACGACAATCTCATTTCCGATCCACTAATTCTTCTTTACTGCATCCCTCACTCCCACACATTGACGAATTCACACGGAAATTGCGTCGCTATGAAATACGAGTAGTATGTGTTCTAAGACGTTTCCTTCTAAATCGAGTAACGTTTCTATGCAAACGACTGGATTTTCTTTTGGGATACGACAATCTCATTCCGATCCACTAATCCTTCTTTACTGCATCCCTCACTCCCACACATTGACGAATTCACATGGAAATTCCGTCGCTATGAAATACTATGTGTTCTAAGACATTTCCTTCTAAATCGAGTAACGTTTCTATGGAAACGACAAAATTATCTTTTGGGATACGACAATCTAATTTCCGATCCACTAATCCTTCTTTACTGCATCCCTCACTCCCAAACATTTACGAATTCACACGGAAATTCTGTCGCTATGAAATACGAGTACTATGTCTTCTAAGATATTTCATTCTAAATCGAGTAACGTTTCTATGGAAACGACAGGATTTTCTTTTGGGATACGACAATCACATTTCCGATCCACTAATCCTACTTTACTGCATCCCTCACTCCCAAACATTTACGAATTCACACGGAAATTGCGTCGCTAGGAAATACTATGTGTTCTAAGACATTTCCTTCTAAATCGAGTAACGTTTGTATGGAAACGACAGGATTTTCTTTTGGGATACGACAATCTCATTTCCGATCCACTAATCCTTCTTTACTGCATCCCTCACTCCCACACATTGACGAATTCACACGGAAATTGCGTCGCTATGAAATACGAGTACTATGTGTTCTATGACATTTCCTTCTAAATCGAGTAACGTTTCTATGGAAACGACAGGATTTTCTTTTGGGATACGACAATCACATTTCCGATCCACTAATCCTTCTTTACTGCATCCCTAACTCCCAAACATTGACGAATTCACACGGAAATTGCGTCCCTATAAATTACTATGGGTTCTATGACTTCTCCTTCTATATCGAGTAACGTTTCTATGGAAACGACAGGGTTTTCGTTTGGGATACGACAATCTCATTTCCGATCCACTAATTCTTCTTTACTGCATCCCTCACTCCCACACATTGACGAATTCACACGGAAATTGCGTCGCTATGAAATACGAGTAGTATGTGTTCTAAGACGTTTCCTTCTAAATCGAGTAACGTTTCTATGCAAACGACTGGATTTTCTTTTGGGATACGACAATCTCATTCCGATCCACTAATCCTTCTTTACTGCATCCCTCACTCCCACACATTGACGAATTCACATGGAAATTCCGTCGCTATGAAATACTATGTGTTCTAAGACATTTCCTTCTAAATCGAGTAACGTTTCTATGGAAACGACAAAATTATCTTTTGGGATACGACAATCTAATTTCCGATCCACTAATCCTTCTTTACTGCATCCCTCACTCCCAAACATTTACGAATTCACACGGAAATTCTGTCGCTATGAAATACGAGTACTATGTCTTCTAAGATATTTCATTCTAAATCGAGTAACGTTTCTATGGAAACGACAGGATTTTCTTTTGGGATACGACAAACTCATTTCCGATCCACTAATCCTTCTTTACTGCATGCCTTACTCCCTCACATTGACGAATTCTCACGGAAATTCAGACGCTATGAAATACGAGTACTATGTGTTCTAAGACATCTCCTTCTAAATCGAGTAACGTTTCTATGGAAACGACAGGATTTTCTTTTGGGATACGACAATCTTATTTCCGATCCACTAATCCTTCTTTACTGCATCCCTTACTCCCTCACATTGACGAATTCACACGGAAATTCCGTCGCTATGAAATACGAGTACTATGTGTTCTAAGACATCTCCTTCTAAATCGAGTAACGTTTCTATGGAAACGACAGGATTTTCTTTTGGGATACGACAATCTCATTTCAGATCCACTAATCCTTCTTTACTGCATCCCTCACTCCCACACATTGACGAATTCACACGGAAATTGCGTCGCTATGAAATACGAGTACTATGTGTTCTAAGACATTTCCTTCTAAATCGAGTAACGTTTCTATGGAAGCGACAGGATTTTCTTTTGGGATACGACAATCTCATTTCCGATCCACTAATCCTTCTTTACTGCATCCCTCACTCCCAAACATTGACGAATTCACACGGAAATTCCGTCGCTATGAAATACGAGTACTATGTGTTCTAAGACATTCCGTTCTAAATCGAGTAACGTTTCTATGGAAACGACAGGATTTTCTTTTGGGATATGACAATCTCATTTCCGATCCACTAATCCTTCTTTACTGCATCCCTTACTCCCTCACATTGACGAATTCATACGGAAATTCCGTCGCTATGAAATACGAGTAGTATGTGTTCTAAGACATCTCCTTCTAAATCGAGTAACGTTTCTATGGAAACGACAGGATTTTCTTTTGGGATACGACAATCTCATTTCCGATCCACTAATCCTTCTTTACTGCATCCCTCACTCCCAAACATTGACGAATTCACACGGAAATTCCGTCGCTATGAAATACGAGTACTATGTGTTCTAAGACATCTCCTTCTAAATCGAGTAACGTTTCTATGGAAACGACAGGATTTTCTTTTGGGATACGACAATCTCATTTCCGATCCACTAATCCTTCTTTACTGCATCCCTTACTCCCTCCCAATGACGAATTCACACGGAAATTCCGTCGCTATGAAATACGAGTACTATGTGTTCTAAGACGTTTCCTTCTAAATCGACTAACGTTTCTATGGAAACGACAGGATTTTCTTTTGGGATACGACAATCTCATTTCCGATCCACTAATCCTTCTTTACTGCATCCCTTACTACCTCACATTGACGAATTCACACGGAAATTCCGTCGCTATGAAATACGAGTACTTATTGTTCTAAGACATCTCCTTCTAAATCGAGTAACGTTTCTATGGAAACGACAGGATTTTCTTTTGGGATACGACAATCTCATTTCCGATCCACTAATCCTTCTTTACTGCATCCCTCACTCCCAAACATTGACGAATTCACACGGAAATTCCGTCGCTATGAAATACTTGTACTATGTGTTCTAAGACATATCCTTCAAAATCGAGTAACGTTTCTATGGAAACGACAGGTTTTCTTTTGGGATACGACAATCACATTTCCGATCCACTAATCCTTCTTTACTGCATCCCTTACTCCCTCACATTGACGAATTCACACGGAAATTCCGTCGCTATGAAATACGAGTACTATGTGTTCTAAGACGTTTCCTTCTAAATCGAGTAACGTTTCTATGGAAACGACAGGATTTTCTTTTGGGATACTACAATCTCATTTCCGATCCACTAATCCTTCCTTACTGCATCCCTTACTCCCTCACATTGACGAATTCACACGGAAATTCCGTCGCTATGAAATACGAGTACTATGTGTTCTAAGACATCTCCTTCTAAATCGAGTAACGTTTCTTTGGAAACGACAGGATTTTCTTTTGGGATACGACAATCTCATTTCCGATTGACTAATCCTTCTTTACTGCATCCCTTACTCCCTCACATTGACGAATTCACACGGAATTTCCGTCGCTATGAAATACGAGTACTATGTGTTCTAAGACAATTCCTTCTAAATCGAGTAACGTTTCTATGGAAACGACAGGATTTTCTTTTGGGATACGACAATCACATTTCCGATCCACTAATCCTTCTTCACTGCATCCCTCACTCCCAAACATTGACGAATTCACACGGAAATTCCGTCGCTATGATATACGAGTACTATGTGTTCTACGACATTTCCTTCTAAATCGAGTAACGTTTCTATGGAAACGACAGGATTTTCTTTTGGGATTCGACAATCACATTTCCGATCCACTAATCCTTCTTTACTGCATCCCTCACTCCCACACATTGACGAATTCACACGGAAATTGCGTCGCTATGAATTACTATGGGTTCTATAACTTCTCCTTCTAAATCAAGTAATGTTTCTATGGAAACGAAAGGACTTTTTTTTGGGATACGACAATCTCATTTCCAATCCATTAATCCTTCTTTACTGCATCCCCCACTCCCAAACATTGACGAATTCACACGGAAATTGCGTCGCTATGAAATACTATGTGTTCTAAGACATTTCCTTCTAAATCGAGTAACGTTTCTATGGAAACGACAGGATTTTCTTTTGGGATACGACAATCTCATTTCAGATCCACTAATCCTTCTTTACTGCATCCCTCACTCCCACACATTGACGAATTCACACGGAAATTGCGTCGCTATGAAATACGAGTACTATGTGTTCTAAGACATTTCCTTCTAAATCGAGTAACGTTTCTATGGAAACGACAGGATTTTCTTTTGGGATACTACAATCACATTTCCGATCCACTAATCCTTCTTTACTGCATCCCTCACTCCCAAACATTGACGAATTCACACGGAAATTGCGTCGCTAGGAAATACTATGTGTTCTAAGACATTTCCTTCTAAATCGAGTAACGTTTGTATGGAAACGACAGGATTTTCTTTTGGGATACGACAATCTCATTTCCGATCCACTAATCCTTCTTTACTGCATCCCTCACTCCCACACATTGACGAATTCACACGGAAATTGCGTCGCTATGAAATACGAGTACTATGTGTTCTATGACATTTCCTTCTAAATCGAGTAACGTTTCTATGGAAACGACAGGATTTTCTTTTGGGATACGACAATCACATTTCCGATCCACTAATCCTTCTTTACTGCATCCCTAACTCCCAAACATTGACGAATTCACACGGAAATTGCGTCCCTATAAATTACTATGGGTTCTATGACTTCTCCTTCTATATCGAGTAACGTTTCTATGGAAACGACAGGGTTTTCTTTTGGGATACGACAATCTCATTTCCGATCCACTAATTCTTCTTTACTGCATCCCTCACTCCCACACATTGACGAATTCACACGGAAATTGCGTCGCTATGAAATACGAGTAGTATGTGTTCTAAGACGTTTCCTTCTAAATCGAGTAACGTTTCTATGCAAACGACTGGATTTTCTTTTGGGATACGACAATCTCATTCCGATCCACTAATCCTTCTTTACTGCATCCCTCACTCCCACACATTGACGAATTCACATGGAAATTCCGTCGCTATGAAATACTATGTGTTCTAAGACATTTCCTTCTAAATCGAGTAACGTTTCTATGGAAACGACAAAATTATCTTTTGGGATACGACAATCTAATTTCCGATCCACTAATCCTTCTTTACTGCATCCCTCACTCCCAAACATTTACGAATTCACACGGAAATTCTGTCGCTATGAAATACGAGTACTATGTCTTCTAAGATATTTCATTCTAAATCGAGTAACGTTTCTATGGAAACGACAGGATTTTCTTTTGGGATACGACAAACTCATTTCCGATCCACTAATCCTTCTTTACTGCATGCCTTACTCCCTCACATTGACGAATTCTCACGGAAATTCAGACGCTATGAAATACGAGTACTATGTGTTCTAAGACATCTCCTTCTAAATCGAGTAACGTTTCTATGGAAACGACAGGATTTTCTTTTGGGATACGACAATCTTATTTGCGATCCACTAATCCTTCTTTACTGCATCCCTTACTCCCTCACATTGACGAATTCACACGAAAATTCCGTCGCTATGAAATACGAGTACTATGTGTTCTAAGACATCTCCTTCTAAATCGAGTAACGTTTCTATGGAAACGACAGGATTTTCTTTTGGGATACGACAATCTCATTTCAGATCCACTAATCCTTCTTTACTGCATCCCTCACTCCCACACATTGACGAATTCACACGGAAATTGCGTCGCTATGAAATACGAGTACTATGTGTTCTAAGACATTTCCTTCTAAATCGAGTAACGTTTCTATGGAAACGACAGGATTTTCTTTTGGGATACGACAATCTCATTTCCGATCCACTAATCCTTCTTTACTGCATCCCTCACTCCCAAACATTGACGAATTCACACGGAAATTCCGTCGCTATGAAATACGAGTACTATGTGTTCTAAGACATTCCGTTCTAAATCGAGTAACGTTTCTATGGAAACGACAGGATTTTCTTTTGGGATATGACAATCTCATTTCCGATCCACTAATCCTTCTTTACTGCATCCCTTACTCCCTCACATTGACGAATTCATACGGAAATTCCGTCGCTATGAAATACGAGTACTATGTGTTCTAAGACATCTCCTTCTAAATCGAGTAACGTTTCTATGGAAACGACAGGATTTTCTTTTGGGATACGACAATCTCATTTCCGATCCACTAATCCTTCTTTACTGCATCCCTCACTCCCAAACATTGACGAATTCACACGGAAATTCCGTCGCTATGAAATACGAGTACTATGTGTTCTAAGACATCTCCTTCTAAATCGAGTAACGTTTCTATGGAAACGACAGGATTTTCTTTTGGGATACGACAATCTCATTTCCGATCCACTAATCCTTCTTTACTGCATCCCTTACTCCCTCACAATGACGAATTCACACGGAAATTCCGTCGCTATGAAATACGAGTACTATGTGTTCTAAGACGTTTCCTTCTAAATCGAGTAACGTTTCTATGGAAACGACAGGATTTTCTTTTGGGATACGACAATCTCATTTCCGATCCACTAATCCTTCTTTACTGCATCCCTTACTACCTCACATTGACGAATTCACACGGAAATTCCGTCGCTATGAAATACGAGTACTTATTGTTCTAAGACATCTCCTTCTAAATCGAGTAACGTTTCTATGGAAACGACAGGATTTTCTTTTGGGATACGACAATCTCATTTCCGATCCACTAATCCTTCTTTACTGCATCCCTCACTCCCAAACATTGACGAATTCACACGGAAATTCCGTCGCTATGAAATACTTGTACTATGTGTTCTAAGACATATCCTTCAAAATCGAGTAACGTTTCTATGGAAACGACAGGTTTTCTTTTGGGATACGACAATCACATTTCCGATCCACTAATCCTTCTTTACTGCATCCCTTACTCCCTCACATTGACGAATTCACACGGAAATTCCGTCGCTATGAAATACGAGTACTATGTGTTCTAAGACGTTTCCTTCTAAATCGAGTAACGTTTCTATGGAAACGACAGGATTTTCTTTTGGGATACTACAATCTCATTTCCGATCCACTAATCCTTCCTTACTGCATCCCTTACTCCCTCACATTGACGAATTCACACGGAAATTCCGTCGCTATGAAATACGAGTACTATGTGTTCTAAGACATCTCCTTCTAAATCGAGTAACGTTTCTTTGGAAACGACAGGATTTTCTTTTGGGATACGACAATCTCATTTCCGATTGACTAATCCTTCTTTACTGCATCCCTTACTCCCTCACATTGACGAATTCACACGGAATTTCCGTCGCTATGAAATACGAGTACTATGTGTTCTAAGACAATTCCTTCTAAATCGAGTAACGTTTCTATGGAAACGACAGGATTTTCTTTTGGGATACGACAATCACATTTCCGATCCACTAATCCTTCATCACTGCATCCCTCACTCCCAAACATTGACGAATTCACACGGAAATTCCGTCGCTATGATATACGAGTACTATGTGTTCTACGACATTTCCTTCTAAATCGAGTAACGTTTCTATGGAAACGACAGGATTTTCTTTTGGGTTACGACAATCTCATTTCCGATCCACTAATCCTTCTTTACTGCATCCCTTACTCCCTCACATTGACGAATTCACACGGAAATTGCGTCGCTATGAAATACTATGTGTTCTAAGACATTTCCTTCTAAATCGAGTAACGTTTCTATGGAAACGACAGGATTTTCTTTTGGGATACGACAATCACATTTCCGATCCACTAATCCTTCTTTTCTGCATCCCTCACTCCCAAACATTGACGAATTCACACGGAAATTCCGTCGCTATGAAATACGAGTACTATGTGTTCTAAGACGTTTCCTTCTAAATCGAGTAACGTTTCTATGCAAACGACTGGATTTTCTTTTGGGATACGACAATCTCATTCCGATCCACTAATCCTTCTTTACTGCATCCCTCACTCCCACACATTGACAAATTCACATGGAAATTCCGTCGCTATGAAATACTATGTGTTCTAAGACATTTCCTTCTAAATCGAGTAACGTTTCTATGGAAACGACAAAATTATCTTTTGGGATACGACAATCTCATTTCCGATCCACTAATCCTTCTTTACTGCATCCCTCACTCCCAAACATTTACGAATTCACACGGAAATTCTGTCGCTATGAAATACGAGTACTATGTCTTCTAAGATATTTTATTCTAAATCGAGTAACGCTTCTATGGAAACGACAGGATTTTCTTTTGGGATACGACAAACACATTTCCGATCCACTAATCCTTCTTTACTGCATCCCTCACTCCCACACATTGACGAATTCACACGGAAATTGCGTCGCTATGAAATACCAGTACTATGTGTTCTAAGACATTTCCTTCTAAATCGAGTAACGTTACTATGGATACGACAGGATTTTCTTTTGGAATACGACAATCACATTTCCGATCCACTAATCCTTCTTTACTGCATCCCTCACTCCCACACATTGACGAATTCACACGGAAATTGCGTCGATATGAATTACTATGGGTTCTATGACTTCTCCTTCTAAATCTAGTAACGTTTCTATGGAAAAGACAGGACTTTTTTTTGGGATACGGCAATCTCAATTCCGATCCACTAATCTTTCTTTACTGCATCCCTCACTCCCAAACATTGATGAATTCACACGGATATTGCGTCGCTATGAAATACTATGTGTTCTAAGACATTTCCTTCTAAATCGAGTAACGTTTGTATGGAAACGACAGGATTTTCTTTTGGGATACGACAATCTCATTTCCGATCCACTAATCTTTCTTTACTGCATCCCTCACTCCCAAACATTGACGAATTCACATGGAAATTCCGTCGCTATGAAATACGAGTACTATGTGTTCTAAGACATTTCCTTCTAAATCGAGTAACGTTTCTATGGAAACGACAGGATTTTCTTTTGGGACACGACAATCACATTTCCGATCCACTAATCCTTCTTTACTGCATCCCTCACTCCCACACATTGACGAATTCACACGGAAATTGCGTCGCTATGAAATACGAGTACTATGTGTTCTAAGACATTTCCTTCTAAATCGAGTAACGTTTCTATGGAAACGACACGATTTTCTTTTGGGATACGACAATCACATTTCCGATCCACTAATCCTTCTTTACTGCATCCCTCACTACCACACATTGATGAATTCACACGGAAATTGCGTCGCTATGAATTACTATGGGTTCTATGACTTCTCCTTCTAAATCAAGTAATGTTTCTATGGAAACGAAAGGACTTTTTTTTGGGATACGACAATCTCATTTCCAATCCATTAATCCTTCTTTACTGCATCCCTCACTCCCAAACATTGACGAATTCACACGGAAATTGCGTCGCTATGAAATACTATGTGTTCTAAGACATTTCCTTCTAAATCGAGTAACGTTTCTATGGAAACGACAGGATTTTCTTTTGGGATACGACAATCTCATTTCCGATCCACTAATCCTTCTTTACTGCATCCCTCACTCCCACACATTGACGAATTCACACGGAAATTGCGTCACTATGAAATACGAGTACTATGTGTTCTAAGACATTTCCTTCTAAATCGAGTAACGTTTCTATGGAAACGACAGGATTTTCTTTTGGGATACGACAATCACATTTCCGATCCACTAATCCTTCTTTACTGCATCCCTCACTCCCACACATTGACGAATTCACACAGAAATTGCGTCGCTATTTATTACTATGGGTTCTATGACTTCTCCTTCTAAATCAAGTAATGTTTCTATGGAAACGAAAGGACTTTTTTTTGGGATACGACAATCTCATTTCCAATCCATTAATCCTTCTTTACTGCATCCCTCACTCCCAAACATTGACGAATTCACACGGAAATTGCGTCGCTATGAAATACTATGTGTTCTAAGACATTTCCTTCTTAATCGAGTAACGTTTCTATGGAAACGACAGGATTTTCTTTTGGGATACGACAATCTCATTTCAGATCCACTAATCCTTCTTTACTGCATCCCTCACTCCCACACATTGACGAATTCACACGGAAATTGCGTCGCTATGAAATACGAGTACTATGTGTTCTAAGACATTTCCTTCTAAATCGAGTAACGTTTCCATGGAAACGACAGGATTTTGTTTTGGGATACGACAATCACATTTCCGATCCACTAATCCTTCTTTACTGCATCCCTCACTCCCACACATTGACGAATTCACACGGAAATTGCGTCCCTATGAATAACTATGGGTTCTATGACTTCTCCTTCTAAATCAAGTAATGTTTCTATGGAAACGAAAGGACTTTTTTTTGGGATACGACAATCTCATTTCCAATCCATTAATCCTTCTTTACTGCATCCCTCACTCCCAAACATTGACGAATTCACACGGAAATTGCGTCGCTATGAAATACTATGTGTTCTAAGACATTTCCTTCTAAATCGAGTAACGTTTCTATGGAAACGACAGGATTTTCTTTTGGGATACGACAATCTCATTTCCGATCCACTAATCCTTCTTTACTGCATCCCTCACTCCCACACATTGACGAATTCACACGGAAATTGCGTCGCTATGAATAACTATGGGTTCTATGACTTCTCCTTCTAAATCAAGTAATGTTTCTATGGAAACGAAAGGACTTTTTTTTGGGATACGACAATCTCATTTCCAATCCATTAATCCTTCTTTACTGCATCCCTCACTCCCAAACATTGACGAATTCACACGGAAATTGCGTCGCTATGAAATACTATGTGTTCTAAGACATTTCCTTCTAAATCGAGTAACGTTTCTATGGAAACGACAGGATTTTCTTTTGGGATACGACAATCTCATTTCCGATCCACTAATCCTTCTTTACTGCATCCCTCACTCCCACACATTGACGAATTCACACGGAAATTGCGTCGCTATGAAATACGAGTACTATGTGTTCTAAGACATTCCCTTCTAAATCGAGTAACGTTTCTATGGAAACGACAAGATTTTCTTTTGGGATACGACAATCACATTTCCGATCCACTAATCCTTCTTTACTGCATCCCTCACTCCCAAACATTGACGAATTCACACGGAAATTGCGTCGCTATGAAATACGAGTACTATGTGTTCTAAGACATTTCCTTCTAAATCGAGAAACGTTTCTATGGAAACGACAGGATTTTCTTTTGGGATACGACAATCACATTTCCGATCCACTAATCCTTCTTTACTGCATCCCTCACTCCCAAACATTGACGAATTCACACGGAAATTCCGTCGCTATGAAATACGAGTACTATGTGTTTTAAGACATTTCCTTCTAAATCGAGTAACGTTTCTATGGAAACGACAGGATTTTCTTTTGGGATACGACAATCTCATTTCCGATCCACTAATCCTTCTTTACTGCATCCCTTACTCCCTCACATTGACGAATTCACACGGAAATTCCGTCGCTATGAAATACGAGTACTATGTGTTCTAATACATCTCCTTCTAAATCGAGTAACGTATCTATGGAAACGACAGGATTTTCTTTTGGGATACGACAATCTCATTTCCGATCCACTAATCCTTCTTTACTGCATCTTTTACTCCCTCACATTGACGAATTCACACGGAAATTCCGTCGCTATGAAATACGAATACTATGTGTTCTGAGACATCTCCTTCTAAATCCAGTAGCGTTTCTATGGAAACGACAGGATTTTCTTTTGGGATACGACAATCTCATTTCCGATCCACTAATCCTTCTTTACTGCATCCCTCACTCCCACACATTGACGAATTCACACGGAAATAGCGTCGCTATGAAATACGAGTACCATGTGTTCTAAGACAATTCCTTCTAAATCGAGTAACGTTTCTATGGAAACGACAGGATTTTCTTTTGGGATACGACAATCTCATTTCCGATTCGCTAATCCTTCTTTACTGCATCCCTCACTCCCAAACATTGACGAATTCACACGGAAATTCCGTCGCTATGAAATACAAGTACTATGTGTTCTAAGACATTCCCTTCTAAATCGAGTAACGTTTCTATGGAAACGACAGGATTTTCTTTTGGGATACGACAATCTCATTTCCGATCCACTACTCCTTCTTTACTGCATCCCTTACTCCCTCACATTGACGAATTCACACGGAAATTCCGTCGCTATGAAATATGAGTACTATGTGTTCTAAGACATCTCCTTCTAAATCGAGTAACGTTTCTATGGAAACGACAGGATATTCTTTTGGGATACGACAATCTCATTTCCGATCCACTAATCCTTCTTTACTGCATCCCTCACTCCCAAACATTGACGAATTCACACGGAAATTCCGTCGCTATGAAATACGAGTACTATGTGTTCTAAGACATCTCCTTCTAAATCGAGTAACGTTTCAATTGAAACGACAGGATTTTCTTTTGGGATACGACAATCTCATTTCCGATCCACTAATCCTTCTTTACTGCATCCCTTACTCCCTCACATTGACGAATTCACACGGAAATTCCGTCGCTATGAAATACGAGTACTATGTGTTCTAACACATTTCCTTCTAAATCCAGTAACGTTTCTATGGAAACGACAGGATTTTCTTTTGGGATACGACAAGCTCATTTCCGATCCACTAATCCTTCTTTACTGCATCCCTCACTCCCAAACATTGACGAATTCACACGGAAATTCCGCCGCTATGAAATACGAGTACTGTGTGATCTAAGACATTTCCTTCTAAATCGAGTAACGTTTCTATGGAAACGACAGGATTTTCTTTTGGGATACGAAAATCACATTTCCGATCCACTAATCCTTCTTTACTGCATCCCTTACTCCCTCACATTGACGAATTCACACGGAAATTCTGTCGCTATGAAATACGAGTACTATGTGTTCTAAGACGTTTCCTTCTAAATCGAGTAACGTTTCTATGGAAACGACAGGATTTTCTTTTGGGATACGACAATCTCATTTCCGATCCACTAATCCTTCTTTACTGCATCCCTTTCTCCCTCACATTGACGAATTCACACATAAATTCCGTCGCTATGAAATACGAGTACTATGTGTTCTAAGACATCTCCTTCTAAATCGAGTAACGTTTCTATGGAAACGACAGGATTTTCTTTTGGGATAGGACAATCTCATTTCCGATCCACTAATCCTTCTTTACTGCATCCCTTACTCCCTCACATTGACGAATTCACACGGAAATTCCGTCGCTATGAAATACGAGTACTATGTGTTCTAAGACATTTCCTTCTAAATCGAGTAACGTTTCTATGGAAACGACAGGATTTTCTTTTGGGATACGACAATCTCATTTCCGATCCACTAATCCTTCTTTACTGCATCCCTTACTCCCTCACATTGACGAATTCACACGGAAATTCCGTCGCTATGAAATACGAGTACTATGTGTTCTAAGACATCTCCTTCTAAATCGAGTAACGTTTCTATGGAAACGACAGGATACTCTTTTGGGATACGACAATCTCATTTCCGATCCACTAATCCTTCTTTACTGCATCCCTCACTCCCATACATTGACGAATTCACACGGAAATTCCGTCGCTATGAAATACGAGTACTATGTGTTCTAAGACATCTCCTTCTAAATCGAGTAACGTTTCTATTGAAACGACAGGATTTTCTTTTGGGATACGACAATCTCTTTTCCGATCCACTAATCCTTCTTTACTGCATCCCTCACTCCCAAACATTGACGAATTCACACGGAAATTCCGTCGCTATGAAATACGAGTACTATGTGTTCTAAGACATTTCCTTCTAAATCGAGTAACGTTTCTATGGAAACGACAGGATTTTCTTTTGGGATACGACAATCACATTTCCGATCCACTAATCCTTCTTTACTGCATCCCTTACTCCCTCACATTGACGAATTCACACGGAAATTCTGTCGCTATGAAATACGAGTACTATGTGTTCTAAGACGTTTCCTTCTAAATCGAGTAACGTTTCTATGGAAACGACAGGATTTTCTTTTGGGATACGACAATCTCATTTCCGATCCACTAATCCTTCTTTACTGCATCCCTTACTCCCTCACATTGACGAATTCACACATAAATTCCGTCGCTATGAAATACGAGTACTATGTGTTCTAAGACATCTCCTTCTAAATCGAGTAACGTTTCTATGGAAACGACAGGATTTTCTTTTGGGATAGGACAATCTCATTTCCGATCCACTAATCCTACTTGACTGCATCCCTTACTCCCTCACATTGACGAATTCACACGGAAATTCCGTCGCTATGAAATACGAGTACTATGTGTTCTAAGACATTTCCTTCTAAATCGAATAACGTTTCTATGGAAACGACAGGATTTTCTTTTGGGATACGACAATCACATTTCCGATCCACTAATCCTTCTTTACTGCATCCCTCACTCCCAAACATTGACGAATTCACACGGAAATTCCGTCGCTATGAATTACGAGTACTATGTGTTCTAAGACATTTCCTTCTAAATCGAGTAACGTTTCTATGGAAACGACAGGATTTTCTTTTGGGATACGACAATCACATTTCCGATCCAACTAATCCTTCTTTACTGCATCCCTCACTCCCAAACATTGACGAATTCACACGGAAATTCCGTCGCTATGAAATACGAGTACTATGTGTTCTAAGACATTTCCTTCTAAATCGAGTAACGTTTCTATGGAAACGACAGGATTTTCTTTTGGGATACGACAATCACATTTCCGATTCACTAATCCTTCTTTACTGCATCCCTCACTCCCAAACATTGACGAATGCACACGGAAATTCCGTCGCTATGAAATACGAGTACTATGTGTTCTGAGACATTCCCTTCTAAATCGAGTAACGTTTCTATGGAAACGACAGGATTTTCTTTTGGGATACGACAATCTCATTTCCGATCCACTAATCCTTCTTTACTGCATCCCTTACTCCCTCACATTGACGAATTCACACGGAAATTCCGTCGCTATGAAATACGAGTACTATGTGTTCTAAGACATCTCCTTCTAAATCGAGTAACGTTTCTATGGAAACGACAGGATATTCTTTTGGGATACGACAATCTCATTTCCGATCCACTAATCCTTCTTTACTGCATCCCTCACTCCCAAACATTGACGAATTCACACGGAAATTCCGTCGCTATGAAATACGAGTACTATGTGTTCTAAGGCATCTCCTTCTAAATCGAGTAACGTTTCTATTGAAACGACAGGATTTTCTTTTGGGATACGACAATCTCATTTCCGATCCACTAATCCTTCTTTACTGCATCCCTTACTCCCACACATTGACGAATTCACACGGAAATTCCGTCGCTATGAAATACGAGTACTATGTGTTCTAAGACATTTCCTTCTAAATCGAGTAGCGTTTCTATGGAAACGACAGGATTTTGTTTTGGGATCGACAAGCTCATTTCCGATCCACTAATCCTTCTTTACTGCATCCCTCACTCCCAAACATTGACGAATTCACACGGAAATTCCGTCGCTATGAAATACGAGTACTATGTGTTCTAAGACATTTCCTTCAAAATCGAGTAACGTTTCTATGGAAACGACAGGATTTTCTTTTGGGATACGACAATCACATTTCCGATCCACTAATCCTTCTTTACTGCATCCCTTACTCCCTCACATTGACGAATTCACACGGAAATTCCGTCGCTATGAAATACGAGTACTATGTATTCTAAGACGTTTCCTTCTAAATCGAGTAACGTTTCTATGGAAACGACAGGATTTTCTTTTGGGATACGACAATCTCATTTCCGATCCACTAATCCTTCTTTACTGCATCCCTTACTCCCTCACATTGACGAATTCACACATAAATTCCGTCGCTATGAAATACGAGTACTATGTGCTCTAAGACATCTCCTTCTAAATCGAGTAACGTTTCTATGGAAACGACAGGATTTTCTTTTGGGATACGACAATCTCATTTCCGATCCACTAATCCTTCTTTACTGCATCCCTTACTTCCTCACATTGACGAATTCACACGGAAATTCCGTCGCTATGAAATACGAGTACTATGTGTTCTAAGACATTTCCTTCAAAATCGAGTAACGTTTCTATGGAAACGACAGGATTTTCTTTTGGGATACGACAATCACATTTCCGATCCACTAATCCTTCTTTACTGCATCCCTTACTCCCTCACATTGACGAATTCACACGGAAATTCCGTCGCTATGAAATACGAGTACTATGTGTTCTAAGACGTTTCCTTCTAAATCGAGTAACGTTTCTATGGAAACGACAGGATTTTCTTTTGGGATACGACAATCTCATTTCCGATCCACTAATCCTTCTTTACTGCATCCCTTACTCCCTCACATTGACGAATTCACACATAAATTCCGTCGCTATGAAATACGAGTACTATGTGTTCTAAGACATCTCCTTCTAAATCGAGTAACGTTTCTATGGAAACGACAGGATTTTCTTTTGGGATACGACAATCTCATTTCCGATCCACTAATCCTTCTTTACTGCATCCCTTACTCCCTCACATTGACGAATTCACACGGAAATTCCGTCGCTATGAAATACGAGTACTATGTGTTCTAAGACATTTCCTTCTAAATCGAGTAACGTTTCTATGGAAACGACAGGATTTTCTTTTGGGATACGACAATCACATTTCCGATCCACTGATCCTTCTTTACTGCATCCCTCACTCCCAAACATTGACGAATTCACACGGAAATTCCGTCGCTATGAAATACGAGTACTATGTGTTCTAAGACATTTCCTTCTAAATCGAGTAACGTTTCTATGGAAACGACAGGATTTTCTTTTGGGATACGACAATCTCATTTCCGATCCACTAATCCTTCTTTACTGCATCCCTTACTCCCTCACATTGACGAATTCACACGGAAATTGCGTCGCTATGAAATACTATGTGTTCTAAGACATTTCCTTCTAAATAGAGTAACGTTTCTATGGAAACGACAGGATTTTCTTTTGGGATACGACAATCACATTTCCGATCCACTAATCCTTCTTTACTGCATCCCTCACTCCCAAACATTGACGAATTCACACGGAAATTCCGTCGCTATAAAATACGAGTACTATGTTTTCTAAGACATTTCCTTCTAAATCGAGTAACGTTTCTATGGAAACGACAGGATTTTCTTTTGGGATACGACAATCTCATTTCCGATCCACTAATCCTTCTTTACTGCATCCCTTACTCCCTCACATTGACGAGTCCTCACGGAAATTCCGTCGCTATGAAATACGAGTACTATGTGTTCTAAGACATCTCCTTCTAAATCGAGTAACGTTTCTATGGAAACGACAGGATTTTCTTTTGGGATACGACAATCTCATTTCCGATCCACTAATCCTTCTTTACTGCATCCCTCACTCCCACACATTGACGAATTCACACGGAAATTGCGTCGCTATGAAATACGAGTACTATGTGTTCTAAGACATTTCCTTCTAAATCGAGTAACGTTTCTATGGAAACGACAGGATTTTCTTTTGGGATACGACAATCACATTTCCGATCCACTAATCCTTCTTTACTGCATCCCTCACTCCCAAACATTGACGAATTCACACGGAAATTCCGTCGCTATGAAATACGAGTACTATGTGTTCTAAGACATTTCCTTCTAAATCGAGTAACGTTTCTATGGAAACGACAGGATTTTCTTTTGGGATACGACAATCACATTTCCGATCCACTAATCCTTCTTTACTGCATCCCTCACTCCCAAACATTGACGAATTCACACGGAAATTCCAACGCTATGAAATACGAGTACTATGTGTTCTAAGACATCTCCTTCTAAATCGAGTTACGTTTCTATGGAAACGACAGGATTTTCTTTTGGGATACGACAATCACATTTCCGATCCACTAATCCTTCTTTACCCGCATCCCTCACTCCCAAACATTGACGAATTCACACGGAAATTGCGTCGCTATGAAATACTATGTCTTCTAAGACATTTCTTTCTAAATCGAGTAACGTTTCTATGGAAACGACGGGATTTTCTTTTGGGATATGACAATCTCATTTCCGATCCACTAATCCTTCTTTACTGCATCCCTCACTCCCACACATTGACGAATTCACACGGAAATTGCGTCGCTATGAAATACGAGTACTATGTGTTCTAAGACATTTCTTTCTAAATCGAGTAACGTTTCTATGGAAACGACAGGATTTTCTTTTGGGATACGACAATCACATTTCCGATCCACTAATCCTACTTTACCCGCATCCCTCACTCCCAAACATTGACGAATTCACACGGAAATTGCGTCGCTATGAATTACTATGGGTTCTATGACTTCTCCTTCTATATCAAGTAACGTTTCTATGGAATCGACAGGACTATTTTTTTGGGATACGACAATCTCATTTCCGATCCACTAATCCTTCTATACTGCATCCCTCACTCCCAAACATTGACGAATTCACACGGAAATTGCGTCGCTGTGAAATACTATGTGTTCTAAGACATTTCCTTCTAAATCGAGAAACGTTTCTATGGAAACGACAGGATTTTCTTTTGGGATACGACAATCACATTTCCGATCCACTAATCCTTCTTTACTGCATCCCTCACTCCCAAACATTGACGAATTCACACGGAAATTCCAACGCTATGAAATACGAGTACTATGTGTTCTAAGACAATTCCTTCTATATCGAGTAACGTTTCTATGGAAACGACCGGATTTTCTTTTGGGATACGACAATCACATTTCCGATCCGCTAATCCTTCTTTACTGCATCCGTCACTCCCAAACATTGACGAATTCATACGGAAATTGCGTCGCTATGAAATACTATGTGTTCAAGGACATTTCCTTCTAAATCGAGTAACGTTTCTATGGAAACGACAGGATTTTCTTTTGGGATACGACAATCTCATTTCCGATCCACTAATCCTTCTTTACTGCATCCCTCACTCCCACACATTGACGAATTCACACGGAAATTGCGTCGCTATGAAATACGAGTACTATGTGTTCTAAGACATTTCCTTCTAAATCGAGTAACGTTTCTATGGAAACGACAGGATTTTCTTTTGGGATACGACAATCACATTTCCGATCCACTAATCCATCTTTACTGCATCCCTCACTCCCAAACATTGACGAATTCACACGGAAATTGCGGCACTATGAAATACTATGTGTTCTAAGACATTTCCTTCTAAATCGAGAAACGTTTCTATGGAAACGACAGGATTTTCTTTTGGGATACGACAATCACATTTCCGATCCACTAATCCTTCTTTACTGCATCCCTCACTATCAAACATTGACGAATTCACACGGAAATTGCGTCGCTATGAAATACATTGTGTTCTAAGACATTTCCTTCTAAATCGAGTAACGTTTCTATGGAAACGACAGGATTTTCTTTTGGGATACGACAATCACATTTCCGATCCACTAATAATTCTTTACTGCATCCCTCACTCCCAAACATTGACGAATTCACACGGAAATTGCGTCGCTATGAAATACTATGTGTTCTAACACATTTCCTTCTAAATCGAGTAACGTTTCTATGGAAACGACAGGATATTCTTTTGGGATACGACAATCTTATTTCCGATCCACTAATCCTTCTTTACTGCATCCCTCACACCCACACATTGACGAATTTACACGGAAATTGCGTAGCTATGAAATACGAGTACTATGTGTTCTAAGACAATTCCTTCCAAATCGAGTAACGTTTCTATGGAAACGACAGGATTTTCTTTTGGGATACGACAATCACATTTCCGATCCACTAATCCTCCTTTACTGCAACCCTCACTCCCAAACATTGACGAATACACACAGAAATTGCGTCGCTATGAACTACTATGTGTTCTAAGACATTTCCTTCTAAATCGAGTAACGTTTCTATGGTAACGACAGGATTTTCTTTTGGGATACGACAATCACATTTCCGATCCACTAATCCTTCTTTACTGCATCCCTCACTCCCACACATTGACGAATTCACACGGAAATTCCGTCGCTATGAAATACGAGTACTATGTGTTCTAAGACATTTCCTTCTAAATCGAGTAACGTTTCTATGGAAACGACAGGATTTACTTTTGGGATACGACAATCACATTTCCGATCCACTAATCCTTCTTTACTGCATCCCTCACTCCCACACATTGACCAATTCATACGGAAATTGCGTCGCTATGAATTACTGTGGGTTCTATGACTTCTCCTTCTAAATCAAGTAACGTTTCTATGGAAACGACAGGACTTTTTTTTGGGATACGACAATCTCATTTCCGATCCACTAAACCTTCTTTACTGCAACCCTCACTCCCACACATTGACGAATTCACACGGAAATTGCGTCGATATTAAATACTATGTGTTCTAAGACATTTCCTTCTAAATCGTGTAATTTTTCTATGGAAACGACAGGATTTTCTTTTGGGATACGACAATCTCATTTCCGATCCACTAATCCTTCTTTACTGCATCCCTCACTCCCACACATTGACGAATTCACACGGAAATTGCGTCGCTTTGAAATACGAGTACTATGTGTTCTAAGACTTTTCTTTCTAAATCGAGTAACGTTTCTATGGAAACGACAGGATTTTCTTTTAGGGGTACGGCAATCACATTTCCGATCCACTAATTCTTCTTTACTGCATCCCTCACTCCCAAACATTGACGAATTCACACGGAAATTGCGTCGCTATGAATTACTGTGGGTTCTATGACTTCTCCTTCTAAATCAAGTAACGTTTCTATGGAAACGACAGGATTTTCTTTTGGGATACGACAATCTCATTTCCGATCCACTAATCCCTCTTTTCTGCATCCCTCACTCCCACACATTGACGAATTCACACGGAAATTGCATCGCTATGAAATACTATGTGTTCTAAGTCATTTCCTTCTAAATCGAGTAAGGTTTCTATGGAAACGACAGGATTATCTTTTGGGATACGACAATCACATTTCCGATCCACCAATCCTCCTTTACAGCAACCCTCACTCCTAAACATTGACGAATTCACACAGAAATTGCGTCGCTATGAAATACTATGTGTTCCAAGACATTTCCTTCTAAATCGAGTAACGTTTCTATGGAAACGACAGGATTTTCTTTTGGGATACGACAATCACATTTCCGATCCACTAATCCTTCTTTACTGCATCCCTCACTCCCACACATTGACGAATTCACACGGAAATTCCGTCGCTATGAAATACGAGTACTATGTGTTCTAAGACATTTCCTTCTAAATCGAGTAACGTTTCTATGGAAACGACAGGATTTACTTTTGGGATACGACAATCACATTTCCGATCCACTAATCCTTCTTTACTGCATCCCTCACTCCCACACATTGACCAATTCATACGGAAATTGCGTCGCTTTGAAATACGAGTACTATGTGTTCTAAGACATTTCTTTCTAAATCGAGTAACGTTTCTATGGAAACGACAGGATTTACTTTTGGGGGTACGACAATCACATTTCCGATCCACTAATTCTTCTTTACTGCATCCCTCACTCCCAAACATTGACGAATTCACACGGAAATTGCGTCGCTATGAATTACTATGGGTTCTATGACTTCTCCTTCTAAATCGAGTAACGTTTATATGGAAACGACAGGATTTTCTTTTGGGATACGACAATCTCATTTCCGATCCACTAATCCCTCTTTACTGCATCCCTCACTCCCACACATTGACGAATTCACACGGAAATTGCATCGCTATGTAATACTATGTGTTCTAAGACATTTCCTTCTAAATCGAGTAACGTTTCTATGGCAACGACAGGATTTTTTTTTTGGGATACGACAGTCACATTTCCGATCCACTAATCCTTCTTTACTGCATTTCTCACTCCCAAACATTGACGAATTCACATGGAAATTGCGTCGCTATGAAATACTATGTGTTCTAAGACAATTCCTTCTAAATCGAGTAACGTTTCTATGGAAACGACAGGATTATCTTTTGGGATACGACAATCTCATTTCCGATCCACTAATCCTTCTTTACTGCATCCCTCACTCCCACACATTGACGAATTCACACGGAAATTGCGTCGCTATGAAATACGAGTACTCTGTGTTCTAAGACAATTCCTTCTAAATCGAGTAACGTTTCTACGGAAACGACAGGATTTTCTTTTGGGATACGACAATCACATTTCCCATCCACTAATCCTTCTTTACTGCAACCCTCACTCCCAAACATTGACGAATTCACACGGAAATTGCGTCGCTATGAAATACTATGTGTTGTAAGACATTTCCTTCTAAATCGAGTAACGTTTCTATGGAAACGACAGGATTTTCTTTTAGGATACGACAATCTCATTTCCGATCCACTAATCCTTCTTTACTGCATCCCTCACTCCCACACATTGACGAATTCACACGGAAATTGCGTCGCTATGAAATACTATGTGTTCTAAGACATTTCCTTCTAAATCGAGTAACGTTTCTATGGAAACGACAGGATTCTCTTTTGGGATACGACAATCTCATTTCCGATCCACTAATCCCTCTTTACTGCATCCCTCACTCCCACACATTGACGAATTCACACGGAAATTGCATCGCTATGAAATACTATGTGTTCTAAGACATTTCCTTCTAAATCGAGTAACGTTTCTATGGAAACGACAGGATTTTCTTTTGGGATACGACAATCACATTTCCGATCCACTAATCCTCCTTTACTGCATTTCTCACTCCCAAACACTGACGAATTCACATGGAAATTGCATCGCTATGAAATACTATGCGTTCTAAGACATTTCCTTGTAAATCGAGTAACGTTTCTATGGAAACGACAGGATTTTCTTTTGGGATACGACAATCTCATTTCCGATCCACTAATCCTTCTTTACTGCATGCCTCACTCCCACACATTGACGAATTCACACGGAAATTGCGTCGCTATGAAATACGAGTACTATGTGTTCTAAGACATTTCTTTCTAAATCGAGTTACGTTTCTATGGAAACGACAGGATTTTCTTTTAGGGGTACGACAATCACATTTCCGATCCACTAATTCTTCTTTACTGCATCCCTCACTCCCAAACATTGACGAATTCACACGGAAATTGCGTCGCTGTGAATTACTATGGGTTCTATGACTTCTCCTTCTAAATCGAGTAACGTTTCTATGGAAACGACAGGATTTTCTTTTGGGATACGACAATCTCATTTCCGATCCACTAATCCTTCTTTACTGCATCCCTCACTCCCACACATTGACGAATTCACACCGAAATTCCGTCGCTATGAAATACGAGTACTATGTGTTCTAAGACATTTCCTTCTAAATCGAGTAACGTTTCTATGGAAACGACAGGATTTACTTTTGGGATACGACAATCACATTTCCGATCCACTAATCCTTCTTTACTGCATCCCTCACTCCCACACATTGACCAATTCATACGGAAATTGCGTCGCTATGAATTACTGTGGGTTCTATGACTTCTCCTTCTAAATCGAGTAACGTTTCTATGGAAACGACAGGATTTTCTTTTAGGATACGACAATCTCATTTCCGATCCACTAATCCTTCTTTACTGCATCCCTCACTCCCACACATTGACGAATTCACACGGAAATTGCGTCGCTATGAAATACTATGTGTTCTACGACATTTCCTTCTAAATCGAGTAACGTTTCTATGGAAACGACAGGATTTTCGTTTGGGATACGACAATCACATTTCCGATCCACTAATCCTTCTTTACTGCATTTCTCACTCCCAAACATTGACGAATTCACATGGAAATTGCGTCGCTATGAAATACTATGTGTTCTAAGACATTTCATTCTAAATCGAGTAACGTTTCTATGGAAACGACAGGATTTTCTTTTGGGATACGACAATCTCAATTCCGACCCACTAATCCTTCTTTACTGCATCCCTCACTCCCACACATTGACGAATTCACACGGAAATTGCGTCGCTATGAAATACGAGTACTATGTGTTCTAAGACAATTCCTTCTAAATCGAGTAACGTTTCTACGGAAACGACCGGATTTTCTTTTGGGATACGACAATCACATTTCCCATCCACTAATCCTTCTTTACTGCAACCCTCACTCCCAAACATTGACGAAATCACACGGAAATTGCGTCGCTATGAAATACTATGTGTTCTAAGACATTTCCTTCTAAATCGAGTAACGTTTCTATGGAAACGACAGGATTTTCTTTTGGGATACGACAATCTCATTTCCGATCCACTAATCCTTCTTTACTGCATCCCTCACTCCCACACATTGACGAATTCACACGGAAATTGCGTCGCTATGAAATAGTATGTGTTCTAAGACATTTCCTTCTAAATCGAGTAACGTTTCTATGGAAACTACAGGATTTACTTTTGGGATACGACAATCACATTTCCGATCCACTAATCCTTCATTACTGCATCCCTCACTCCCACACATTGACGACTACACACGGAAATTGCGTCGCTATGAATTACTGTGGGTTCTGTGACTTCTCCTTCTTCATCAAGTAACGTTTCTATGGAAACGACAGGACATTTTTTTGGGATACGACAATCTCAGTTCCGATCCACTAATCCTTTTTTACTGCATCCCTCACTCCCAAACATTGACGAATTCACACGGAAATTGCGTCGCTGTGAAATACTATGTGTTCTAAGACATTTCCTTCTAAATCGAGTAACGTTTCTATGGAAACGACAGGATTTTCTTTTGGGATACGACAATCTCAATTCCGATCCACTAATCCTTGTTTACTGCATCCCTCACTCCCACACATTGACGAATTCACACGGAAATTCCGTCGCTATGAAATACGAGTACTATGTGTTCTAAGACATTTCCTTCTAAATCGAGTGACGTTTCTATGGAAACGACTGGATTTTCTTTTGGGATACGACAATCACATTACCGATCCACTAATCCTTCTTTACTGCATCCCTCACTCCCAAACATTGACGAATTCACACGGAAATTGCGTGGCTATGAAATACTATGTGTTCCAAGACATTTCCTTCTAAATCGAGTAACGTTTCTATGGAAACGCCAGGATTTTCTTTTGGGATACGACAATCTTATTTCCGATCCACTAACCCTTCTTTACTGCATCCCTCACCCCCACACATTGACGAATTCACACGGAAATTGCGTAGCTATGAAATACGAGTACTATGTGTTCTAAGACAATTCCTTCTAAATCGAGTAACGTTTCTGTGGAAACGACAGGATTTTCTTTTGGGATACGACAATCACATTTCCGATCCACTAATCCTCCTTTACTGCAACCCTCACTCCCAAACATTGACGAATTCACACAGAAATTGCGTCGCTATGAAATACTATGTGTTCTAAGACATTTCCTTCTAAATCGAGTAACGTTTCTATGGAAACGACAGGATTTTCTTTTGGGATACGACAATCACATTTCCGATCCACTAATCCTTCTTTACTGCATCCCTCACTCCCACACATTGACCAATTCATACGGAAATTGCGTCGCTTTGAAATACGAGTACTATGTGTTCTAAGACATTTCTTTCTAAATCGAGTAACGTTTCTATGGAAACGACAGGATTTACTTTTGGGGGTACGACAATCACATTTCCGATCCACTAATTCTTCTTTACTGCATCCCTCACTCCCAAACATTGACGAATTCACACGGAAATTGCGTCGCTATGAATTACTATGGGTTCTATGACTTCTCCTTCTAAATCGAGTAACGTTTATATGGAAACGACAGGATTTTCTTTTGGGATACGACAATCTCATTTCCGATCCACTAATCCCTCTTTACTGCATCCCTCACTCCCACACATTGACGAATTCACACGGAAATTGCATCGCTATGTAATACTATGTGTTCTAAGACATTTCCTTCTAAATCGAGTAACGTTTCTATGGCAACGACAGGATTTTTTTTTTGGGATACGACAGTCACATTTCCGATCCACTAATCCTTCTTTACTGCATTTCTCACTCCCAAACATTGACGAATTCACATGGAAATTGCGTCGCTATGAAATACTATGTGTTCTAAGACAATTCCTTCTAAATCGAGTAACGTTTCTATGGAAACGACAGGATTATCTTTTGGGATACGACAATCTCATTTCCGATCCACTAATCCTTCTTTACTGCATCCCTCACTCCCACACATTGACGAATTCACACGGAAATTGCGTCGCTATGAAATACGAGTACTCTGTGTTCTAAGACAATTCCTTCTAAATCGAGTAACGTTTCTACGGAAACGACAGGATTTTCTTTTGGGATACGACAATCACATTTCCCATCCACTAATCCTTCTTTACTGCAACCCTCACTCCCAAACATTGACGAATTCACGCGGAAATTGCGTCGCTATGAAATACTATGTGTTGTAAGACATTTCCTTCTAAATCGAGTAACGTTTCTATGGAAACGACAGGATTTTCTTTTAGGATACGACAATCTCATTTCCGATCCACTAATCCTTCTTTACTGCATCCCTCACTCCCACACATTGACGAATTCACACGGAAATTGCGTCGCTATGAAATACTATGTGTTGTAAGACATTTCCTTCTAAATCGAGTAACGTTTCTATGGAAACGACAGGATTCTCTTTTGGGATACGACAATCTCATTTCCGATCCACTAATCCCTCTTTACTGCATCCCTCACTTCCACACATTGACGAATTCACACGGAAATTGCATCGCTATGAAATACTATGTGTTCTAAGACATTTCCTTCTAAATCGAGTAACGTTTCTATGGAAACGACAGGATTTTCTTTTGGGATACGACAATCACATTTCCGATCCACTAATCCTCCTTTACTGCATTTCTCACTCCCAAACATTGACGAATTCACATGGAAATTGCATCGCTATGAAATACTATGCGTTCTAAGACATTTCCTTGTAAATCGAGTAACGTTTCTATGGAAACGACAGGATTTTCTTTTGGGATACGACAATCTCATTTCCGATCCACTAATCCTTCTTTACTGCATGCCTCGCTCCCACACATTG